>NC_141322.1:8208452-8470202 GCF_037954235.1 Aulostomus chinensis | reverse complement strand
AATAGTGTTTTCTCAGCGAGAGAAGGCCAAAATGAACACTTCATGCAGAACTCCTGTATTTTGATGAAAACTCACTGAAATCAAGCTGTAACTTCAAGTTTATGCATCTTTCTATGCTTTCAGGTTGAAACTTGACTGAAAACTCACTTTGAACAAAAGTTATGGCTGTTCTGTGTCACAGGTCACAAATAGCGTTTTCTCAGCGAGAGAAGGCCAAAATGAACACTTCATGCAGAACTCCTGTATTTTGATGAAAACTCACTGAAATCAAGCTGTAACTTCAAGTTTATGCATCTTTCTATGCTTTCAGGTTGAAACTTGAATGAAAACTCACTTTGAACAAAAGTTATGGCATTTTTGTATCACAGGTCACAAATAGTGTTTTCTCAGCGAGAGAAGGCCAAAATGAACACTTCATGCAGAACTCCTGTATTTTGATGAAAACTCACTGAAATCAAGCTGTAACTTCAAGTTTATGCATCTTTCTATGCTTTCAGGTTGAAACTTGACTGAAAACTCACTTTGAACAAAAGTTATGGCATTTTTGTATCACAGGTCACAAATAGTGTTTTCTCAGCGAGAGAAGGCCAAAATGAAAACTTCATGCAGAACTCCTGTATTTTGAAGAAAACTCACTGAAATCAAGCTGTAACTTCAAGTTTATGCATCTTTCTATGCTTTCAGGTTGAAACTTGACTGAAAACTCACTTTGAACAAAAGTTATGGCATTTTTGTATCACAGGTCACAAATAGTGTTTTCTCAGCGAGAGAAGGCCAAAATGAACACTTCATGCAGAACTCCTGTATTTTGATGAAAACTCACTGAAATCAAGCTGTAACTTCAAGTTTATGCATCTTTCTATGCTTTCAGGTTGAAACTTGACTGAAAACTCACTTTGAACAAAAGTTATGGCATTTTTGTATCACAGGTCACAAATAGTGTTTTCTCAGCGAGAGAAGGCCAAAATGAACACTTCATGCAGAACTCCTGTATTTTGATGAAAACTCACTGAAATCAAGCTGTAACTTCAAGTTTATGCATCTTTCTATGCTTTCAGGTTGAAACTTGACTGAAAACTCACTTTGAACAAAAGTTATGGCATTTTTGTATCACAGGTCACAAATAGTGTTTTCTCAGCGAGAGAAGGCCAAAATGAACACTTCATGCAGAACTCCTGTATTTTGATGAAAACTCACTGAAATCAAGCTGTAACTTCAAGTTTATGCATCTTTCTATGCTTTCAGGTTGAAACTTGACTGAAAACTCACTTTGAACAAAAGTTATGGCATTTTTGTATCACAGGTCACAAATAGTGTTTTCTCAGCGAGAGAAGGCCAAAATGAACACTTCATGCAGAACTCCTGTATTTTGATGAAAACTCACTGAAATCAAGCTGTAACTTCAAGTTTATGCATCTTTCTATGCTTTCAGGTTGAAACTTGACTGAAAACTCACTTTGAACAAAAGTTATGGCTGTTCTGTGTCGCAGGTCACAAATAGCGTTTTCTCAGCGAGAGAAGGCCAAAATGAACACTTCATGCAGAACTCCTGTATTTTGATGAAAACTCACTGAAATCAAGCTGTAACTTCAAGTTTATGCATCCTTCTATGCTTTCAGGTTGAAACTTGAATGAAAACTCACTTTGAACAAAAGTTATGGCATTTTTGTATCACAGGTCACAAATAGTGTTTTCTCAGCGAGAGAAGGCCAAAATGAACACTTCATGCAGAACTCCTGTATTTTGATGAAAACTCACTGAAATCAAGCTGTAACTTCAAGTTTATGCATCTTTCTATGCTTTCAGGTTGAAACTTGACTGAAAACTCACTTTGAACAAAAGTTATGGCTGTTTTGTATCACAGGTCACAAATAGTGTTTTCTCAGCGAGAGAAGGCCAAAATGAACACTTCATGCAGAACTCCTGTATTTTGATGAAAACTCACTGAAATCAAGCTGTAACTTCAAGTTGATGCATCTTTCTATGCTTTCAGGTTGAAACTTGAATGAAAACTCACTTTGAACAAAAGTTATGGCATTTTTGTATCACAGGTCACAAATAGTGTTTTCTCAGCGAGAGAAGGCCAAAATGAACACTTCATGCAGAACTCCTGTATTTTGATGAAAACTCACAGAAATCAAGCTGTAACTTCAAGTTTATGCATCTTTCTATGCTTTCAGGTTGAAACTTGACTGAAAACTCACTTTGAACAAAAGTTATGGCATTTTTGTATCACAGGTCACAAATAGTGTTTTCTCAGCGAGAGAAGGCCAAAATGAACACTTCATGCAGAACTCCTGTATTTTGATGAAAACTCACTGAAATCAAGCTGTAACTTCAAGTTTATGCATCTTTCTATGCTTTCAGGTTGAAACTTGACTGAAAACTCACTTTGAACAAAAGTTATGGCTGTTCTGTGTCGCAGGTCACAAATATCGTTTTCTCAGCGAGAGAAGGCCAAAATGAACACTTCATGCAGAACTCCTGTATTTTGATGAAAACTCACTGAAATCAAGCTGTAACTTCAAGTTTATGCATCTTTCTATGCTTTCAGGTTGAAACTTGACTGAAAACTCACTTTGAACAAAAGTTATGGCTGTTTTGTATCACAGGTCACAAATAGTGTTTTCTCAGCGAGAGAAGGCCAAAATGAACACTTCATGCAGAACTCCTGTATTTTGATGAAAACTCACTGAAATCAAGCTGTAACTTCAAGTTTATGCATCTTTCTATGCTTTCAGGTTGAAACTTGACTGAAAACTCACTTTGAACAAAAGTTATGGCATTTTTGTATCACAGGTCACAAATAGTGTTTTCTCAGCGAGAGAAGGCCAAAATGAACACTTCATGCAGAACTCCTGTATTTTGATGAAAACTCACTGAAATCAAGCTGTAACTTCAAGTTTATGCATCTTTCTATGCTTTCAGGTTGAAACTTGACTGAAAACTCACTTTGAACAAAAGTTATGGCATTTTTGTATCACAGGTCACAAATAGTGTTTTCTCAGCGAGAGAAGGCCAAAATGAACACTTCATGCAGAACTCCTGTATTTTGATGAAAACTCACTGAAATCAAGCTGTAACTTCAAGTTTATGCATCTTTCTATGCTTTCAGGTTGAAACTTGACTGAAAACTCACTTTGAACAAAAGTTATGGCTGTTCTGTGTCGCAGGTCACAAATAGCGTTTTCTCAGCGAGAGAAGGCCAAAATGAACACTTCATGCAGAACTCCTGTATTTTGATGAAAACTCACTGAAATCAAGCTGTAACTTCAAGTTTATGCATCTTTCTATGCTTTCAGGTTGAAACTTGACTGAAAACTCACTTTGAACAAAAGTTATGGCTGTTTTGTATCACAGGTCACAAATAGTGTTTTCTCAGCGAGAGAAGGCCAAAATGAACACTTCATGCAGAACTCCTGTATTTTGATGAAAACTCACTGAAATCAAGCTGTAACTTCAAGTTTATGCATCTTTCTATGCTTTCAGGTTGAAACTTGAATGAAAACTCACTTTGAACAAAAGTTATGGCATTTTTGTATCACAGGTCACAAATAGTGTTTTCTCAGCGAGAGAAGGCCAAAATGAACACTTCATGCAGAACTCCTGTATTTTGATGAAAACTCACTGAAATCAAGCTGTAACTTCAAGTTTATGCATCTTTCTATGCTTTCAGGTTGAAACTTGACTGAAAACTCACTTTGAACAAAAGTTATGGCATTTTTGTATCACAGGTCACAAATAGTGTTTTCTCAGCGAGAGAAGGCCAAAATGAACACTTCATGCAGAACTCCTGTATTTTGAAGAAAACTCACTGAAATCAAGCTGTAACTTCAAGTTTATGCATCTTTCTATGCTTTCAGGTTGAAACTTGACTGAAAACTCACTTTGAACAAAAGTTATGGCTGTTTTGTATCACAGGTCACAAATAGTGTTTTCTCAGCGAGAGAAGGCCAAAATGAACACTTCATGCAGAACTCCTGTATTTTGATGAAAACTCACTGAAATCAAGCTGTAACTTCAAGTTTATGCATCTTTCTATGCTTTCAGGTTGAAACTTGACTGAAAACTCACTTTGAACAAAAGTTATGGCATTTTTGTATCACAGGTCACAAATAGTGTTTTCTCAGCGAGAGAAGGCCAAAATGAAAACTTCATGCAGAACTCCTGTATTTTGATGAAAACTCACTGAAATCAAGCTGTAACTTCAAGTTTATGCATCTTTCTATGCTTTCAGGTTGAAACTTGACTGAAAACTCACTTTGAACAAAAGTTATGGCATTTTTGTATCACAGGTCACAAATAGTGTTTTCTCAGCGAGAGAAGGCCAAAATGAACACTTCATGCAGAACTCCTGTATTTTGATGAAAACTCACTGAAATCAAGCTGTAACTTCAAGTTTATGCATCTTTCTATGCTTTCAGGTTGAAACTTGACTGAAAACTCACTTTGAACAAAAGTTATGGCATTTTTGTATCACAGGTCACAAATAGTGTTTTCTCAGCGAGAGAAGGCCAAAATGAACACTTCATGCAGAACTCCTGTATTTTGATGAAAACTCACTGAAATCAAGCTGTAACTTCAAGTTTATGCATCTTTCTATGCTTTCAGGTTGAAACTTGACTGAAAACTCACTTTGAACAAAAGTTATGGCATTTTTGTATCACAGGTCACAAATAGTGTTTTCTCAGCGAGAGAAGGCCAAAATGAACACTTCATGCAGAACTCCTGTATTTTGATGAAAACTCACTGAAATCAAGCTGTAACTTCAAGTTGATGCATCTTTCTATGCTTTCAGGTTGAAACTTGAATGAAAACTCACTTTGAACAAAAGTTATGGCATTTTTGTATCACAGGTCACAAATAGTGTTTTCTCAGCGAGAGAAGACCAAAATGAACACTTCATGCAGAACTCCTGTATTTTGATGAAAACTCACAGAAATCAAGCTGTAACTTCAAGTTTATGCATCTTTCTATGCTTTCAGGTTGAAACTTGACTGAAAACTCACTTTGAACAAAAGTTATGGCATTTTTGTATCACAGGTCACAAATAGTGTTTTCTCAGCGAGAGAAGGCCAAAATGAACACTTCATGCAGAACTCCTGTATTTTGATGAAAACTCACTGAAATCAAGCTGTAACTTCAAGTTTATGCATCTTTCTATGCTTTCAGGTTGAAACTTGACTGAAAACTCACTTTGAACAAAAGTTATGGCTGTTCTGTGTCGCAGGTCACAAATAGCGTTTTCTCAGCGAGAGAAGGCCAAAATGAACACTTCATGCAGAACTCCTGTATTTTGATGAAAACTCACTGAAATCAAGCTGTAACTTCAAGTTGATGCATCTTTCTATGCTTTCAGGTTGAAACTTGACTGAAAACTCACTTTGAACAAAAGTTATGGCTGTTTGTATCACAGGTCACAAATAGTGTTTTCTCAGCGAGAGAAGGCCAAAATGAACACTTCATTCAGAACTCCTGTATTTTGATGAAAACTCACTGAAATCAAGCTGTAACTTCAAGTTTATGCATCTTTCTATGCTTTCAGGTTGAAACTTGACTGAAAACTCACTTTGAACAAAAGTTATGGCTGTTCTGTGTCGCAGGTCACAAATAGCGTTTTCTCAGCGAGAGAAGGCCAAAATGAACACTTCATGCAGAACTCCTGTATTTTGATGAAAACTCACTGAAATCAAGCTGTAACTTCAAGTTTATGCATCTTTCTATGCTTTCAGGTTGAAACTTGACTGAAAACTCACTTTGAACAAAAGTTATGGCTGTTTTGTATCACAGGTCACAAATAGTGTTTTCTCAGCGAGAGAAGGCCAAAATGAACACTTCATGCAGAACTCCTGTATTTTGATGAAAACTCACTGAAATCAAGCTGTAACTTCAAGTTTATGCATCTTTCTATGCTTTCAGGTTGAAACTTGACTGAAAACTCACTTTGAACAAAAGTTATGGCATTTTTGTATCACAGGTCACAAATAGTGTTTTCTCAGCGAGAGAAGGCCAAAATGAACACTTCATGCAGAACTCCTGTATTTTGATGAAAACTCACTGAAATCAAGCTGTAACTTCAAGTTTATGCATCTTTCTATGCTTTCAGGTTGAAACTTGACTGAAAACTCACTTTGAACAAAAGTTATGGCATTTTTGTATCACAGGTCACAAATAGTGTTTTCTCAGCGAGAGAAGGCCAAAATGAACACTTCATGCAGAACTCCTGTATTTTGAAGAAAACTCACTGAAATCAAGCTGTAACTTCAAGTTTATGCATCTTTCTATGCTTTCAGGTTGAAACTTGACTGAAAACTCACTTTGAACAAAAGTTATGGCTGTTTTGTATCACAGGTCACAAATAGTGTTTTCTCAGCGAGAGAAGGCCAAAATGAACACTTCATGCAGAACTCCTGTATTTTGATGAAAACTCACTGAAATCAAGCTGTAACTTCAAGTTTATGCATCTTTCTATGCTTTCAGGTTGAAACTTGACTGAAAACTCACTTTGAACAAAAGTTATGGCATTTTTGTATCACAGGTCACAAATAGTGTTTTCTCAGCGAGAGAAGGCCAAAATGAAAACTTCATGCAGAACTCCTGTATTTTGATGAAAACTCACTGAAATCAAGCTGTAACTTCAAGTTTATGCATCTTTCTATGCTTTCAGGTTGAAACTTGACTGAAAACTCACTTTGAACAAAAGTTATGGCATTTTTGTATCACAGGTCACAAATAGTGTTTTCTCAGCGAGAGAAGGCCAAAATGAACACTTCATGCAGAACTCCTGTATTTTGATGAAAACTCACTGAAATCAAGCTGTAACTTCAAGTTTATGCATCTTTCTATGCTTTCAGGTTGAAACTTGACTGAAAACTCACTTTGAACAAAAGTTATGGCATTTTTGTATCACAGGTCACAAATAGTGTTTTCTCAGCGAGAGAAGGCCAAAATGAACACTTCATGCAGAACTCCTGTATTTTGATGAAAACTCACTGAAATCAAGCTGTAACTTCAAGTTTATGCATCTTTCTATGCTTTCAGGTTGAAACTTGACTGAAAACTCACTTTGAACAAAAGTTATGGCATTTTTGTATCACAGGTCACAAATAGTGTTTTCTCAGCGAGAGAAGGCCAAAATGAACACTTCATGCAGAACTCCTGTATTTTGATGAAAACTCACTGAAATCAAGCTGTAACTTCAAGTTGATGCATCTTTCTATGCTTTCAGGTTGAAACTTGAATGAAAACTCACTTTGAACAAAAGTTATGGCATTTTTGTATCACAGGTCACAAATAGTGTTTTCTCAGCGAGAGAAGACCAAAATGAACACTTCATGCAGAACTCCTGTATTTTGATGAAAACTCACAGAAATCAAGCTGTAACTTCAAGTTTATGCATCTTTCTATGCTTTCAGGTTGAAACTTGACTGAAAACTCACTTTGAACAAAAGTTATGGCATTTTTGTATCACAGGTCACAAATAGTGTTTTCTCAGCGAGAGAAGGCCAAAATGAACACTTCATGCAGAACTCCTGTATTTTGATGAAAACTCACTGAAATCAAGCTGTAACTTCAAGTTTATGCATCTTTCTATGCTTTCAGGTTGAAACTTGACTGAAAACTCACTTTGAACAAAAGTTATGGCTGTTCTGTGTCGCAGGTCACAAATAGCGTTTTCTCAGCGAGAGAAGGCCAAAATGAACACTTCATGCAGAACTCCTGTATTTTGATGAAAACTCACTGAAATCAAGCTGTAACTTCAAGTTTATGCATCTTTCTATGCTTTCAGGTTGAAACTTGACTGAAAACTCACTTTGAACAAAAGTTATGGCTGTTTTGTATCACAGGTCACAAATAGTGTTTTCTCAGCGAGAGAAGGCCAAAATGAACACTTCATTCAGAACTCCTGTATTTTGATGAAAACTCACTGAAATCAAGCTGTAACTTCAAGTTTATGCATCTTTCTATGCTTTCAGGTTGAAACTTGACTGAAAACTCACTTTGAACAAAAGTTATGGCATTTTTGTATCACAGGTCACAAATAGTGTTTTCTCAGCAAGAGAAGGCCAAAATGAACACTTCATGCAGAACTCCTGTATTTTGATGAAAACTCACTGAAATCAAGCTGTAACTTCAAGTTTATGCATCTTTCTATGCTTTCAGGTTGAAACTTGACTGAAAACTCACTTTGAACAAAAGTTATGGCATTTTTGTATCACAGGTCACAAATAGTGTTTTCTCAGCGAGAGAAGGCCAAAATGAACACTTCATGCAGAACTCCTGTATTTTGATGAAAACTCACTGAAATCAAGCTGTAACTTCAAGTTTATGCATCTTTCTATGCTTTCAGGTTAAAACTTGACTGAAAACTCACTTTGAACAAAAGTTATGGCATTTTTGTATCACAGGTCACAAATAGTGTTTTCTCAGCGAGAGAAGGCCAAAATGAACACTTCATGCAGAACTCCTGTATTTTGATGAAAACTCACTGAAATCAAGCTGTAACTTCAAGTTTATGCATCTTTCTATGCTTTCAGGTTGAAACTTGACTGAAAACTCACTTTGAACAAAAGTTATGGCATTTTTGTATCACAGGTCACAAATAGTGTTTTCTCAGCGAGAGAAGGCCAAAATGAACACTTCATGCAGAACTCCTGTATTTTGATGAAAACTCACTGAAATCAAGCTGTAACTTCAAGTTTATGCATCTTTCTATGCTTTCAGGTTGAAACTTGAATGAAAACTCACTTTGAACAAAAGTTATGGCATTTTTGTATCACAGGTCACAAATAGTGTTTTCTCAGCGAGAGAAGGCCAAAATGAACACTTCATGCAGAACTCCTGTATTTTGATGAAAACTCACTGAAATCAAGCTTTAACTTCAAGTTTATGCATCTTTCTATGCTTTCAGGTTGAAACTTGACTGAAAACTCACTTTGAACAAAAGTTATGGCTGTTCTGTGTCGCAGGTCACAAATAGCGTTTTCTCAGCGAGAGAAGGCCAAAATGAACACTTCATGCAGAACTCCTGTATTTTGATGAAAACTCACTGAAATCAAGCTGTAACTTCAAGTTTATGCATCTTTCTATGCTTTCAGGTTGAAACTTGACTGAAAACTCACTTTGAACAAAAGTTATGGCTGTTCTGTGTCGCAGGTCACAAATAGCGTTTTCTCAGCGAGAGAAGGCCAAAATGAACACTTCATGCAGAACTCCTGTATTTTGATGAAAACTCACTGAAATCAAGCTGTAACTTCAAGTTTATGCATCCTTCTATGCTTTCAGGTTGAAACTTGACTGAAAACTCACTTTGAACAAAAGTTATGGCATTTTTGTATCACAGGTCACAAATAGTGTTTTCTCAGCGAGAGAAGGCCAAAATGAACACTTCATGCAGAACTCCTGTATTTTGATGAAAACTCACTGAAATCAAGCTGTAACTTCAAGTTTATGCATCTTTCTATGCTTTCAGGTTGAAACTTGACTGAAAACTCACTTTGAACAAAAGTTATGGCATTTTTGTATCACAGGTCACAAATAGTGTTTTCTCAGCGAGAGAAGGCCAAAATGAAAACTTCATGCAGAACTCCTGTATTTTGAAGAAAACTCACTGAAATCAAGCTGTAACTTCAAGTTTATGCATCTTTCTATGCTTTCAAGTTGAAACTTGACTGAAAACTCACTTTGAACAAAAGTTATGGCTGTTCTGTGTCGCAGGTCACAAATAGCGTTTTCTCAGCGAGAGAAGGCCAAAATGAACACTTCATGCAGAACTCCTGTATTTTGATGAAAACTCACTGAAATCAAGCTGTAACTTCAAGTTTATGCATCTTTCTATGCTTTCAGGTTGAAACTTGACTGAAAACTCACTTTGAACAAAAGTTATGGCATTTTTGTATCACAGGTCACAAATAGTGTTTTCTCAGCGAGAGAAGGCCAAAATGAACACTTCATGCAGAACTCCTGTATTTTGATGAAAACTCACTGAAATCAAGCTGTAACTTCAAGTTTATGCATCTTTCTATGCTTTCAGGTTGAAACTTGACTGAAAACTCACTTTGAACAAAAGTTATGGCTGTTCTGTATCGCAGGTCACAAATAGCGTTTTCTCAGCGAGAGAAGGCCAAAATGAACACTTCATGCAGAACTCCTGTATTTTGATGAAAACTCACTGAAATCAAGCTGTAACTTCAAGTTTATGCATCTTTCTATGCTTTCAGGTTGAAACTTGACTGAAAACTCACTTTGAACAAAAGTTATGGCATTTTTGTATCACAGGTCACAAATAGTGTTTTCTCAGCGAGAGAAGGCCAAAATGAAAACTTCATGCAGAACTCCTGTATTTTGAAGAAAACTCACTGAAATCAAGCTGTAACTTCAAGTTTATGCATCTTTCTATGCTTTCAGGTTGAAACTTGACTGAAAACTCACTTTGAACAAAAGTTATGGCATTTTTGTATCACAGGTCACAAATAGTGTTTTCTCAGCGAGAGAAGGCCAAAATGAACACTTCATGCAGAACTCCTGTATTTTGATGAAAACTCACTGAAATCAAGCTGTAACTTCAAGTTTATGCATCTTTCTATGCTTTCAGGTTGAAACTTGACTGAAAACTCACTTTGAACAAAAGTTATGGCTGTTTTGTATCACAGGTCACAAATAGTGTTTTCTCAGCGAGAGAAGGCCAAAATGAACACTTCATGCAGAACTCCTGTATTTTGATGAAAACTCACTGAAATCAAGCTGGAACTTCAAGTTTATGCATCTTTCTATGCTTTCAGGTTGAAACTTGACTGAAAACTCACTTTGAACAAAAGTTATGGCATTTTTGTATCACAGGTCACAAATAGTGTTTTCTCAGCGAGAGAAGGCCAAAATGAACACTTCATGCAGAACTCCTGTATTTTGATGAAAACTCACTGAAATCAAGCTGTAACTTCAAGTTGATGCATCTTTCTATGCTTTCAGGTTGAAACTTGAATGAAAACTCACTTTGAACAAAAGTTATGGCATTTTTGTATCACAGGTCACAAATAGTGTTTTCTCAGCGAGAGAAGGCCAAAATGAACACTTCATGCAGAACTCCTGTATTTTGATGAAAACTCACTGAAATCAAGCTGTAACTTCAAGTTGATGCATCTTTCTATGCTTTCAGGTTGAAACTTGAATGAAAACTCACTTTGAACAAAAGTTATGGCATTTTTGTATCACAGGTCACAAATAGTGTTTTCTCAGCGAGAGAAGGCCAAAATGAACATCTCATGCAGAACTCCTGTATTTTGATGAAAACTCACAGAAATCAAGCTGTAACTTCAAGTTTATGCATCTTTCTATGCTTTCAGGTTGAAACTTGACTGAAAACTCACTTTGAACAAAAGTTATGGCATTTTTGTATCACAGGTCACAAATAGTGTTTTCTCAGCGAGAGAAGGCCAAAATGAACACTTCATGCAGAACTCCTGTATTTTGATGAAAACTCACTGAAATCAAGCTGTAACTTCAAGTTTATGCATCTTTCTATGCTTTCAGGTTGAAACTTGACTGAAAACTCACTTTGAACAAAAGTTATGGCTGTTCTGTGTCGCAGGTCACAAATAGCGTTTTCTCAGCGAGAGAAGGCCAAAATGAACACTTCATGCAGAACTCCTGTATTTTGATGAAAACTCACTGAAATCAAGCTGTAACTTCAAGTTTATGCATCTTTCTATGCTTTCAGGTTGAAACTTGACTGAAAACTCACTTTGAACAAAAGTTATGGCTGTTTTGTATCACAGGTCACAAATAGTGTTTTCTCAGCGAGAGAAGGCCAAAATGAACACTTCATGCAGAACTCCTGTATTTTGATGAAAACTCACTGAAATCAAGCTGTAACTTCAAGTTTATGCATCTTTCTATGCTTTCAGGTTGAAACTTGACTGAAAACTCACTTTGAACAAAAGTTATGGCATTTTTGTATCACAGGTCACAAATAGTGTTTTCTCAGCGAGAGAAGGCCAAAATGAACACTTCATGCAGAACTCCTGTATTTTGATGAAAACTCACTGAAATCAAGCTGTAACTTCAAGTTTATGCATCTTTCTATGCTTTCAGGTTGAAACTTGACTGAAAACTCACTTTGAACAAAAGTTATGGCATTTTTGTATCACAGGTCACAAATAGTGTTTTCTCAGCGAGAGAAGGCCAAAATGAACACTTCATGCAGAACTCCTGTATTTTGATGAAAACTCACTGAAATCAAGCTGTAACTTCAAGTTTATGCATCTTTCTATGCTTTCAGGTTAAAACTTGACTGAAAACTCACTTTGAACAAAAGTTATGGCATTTTTGTATCACAGGTCAAAAATAGTGTTTTCTCAGCGAGAGAAGGCCAAAATGAACACTTCATGCAGAACTCCTGTATTTTGATGAAAACTCACTGAAATCAAGCTGTAACTTCAAGTTTATGCATCTTTCTATGCTTTCAGGTTGAAACTTGACTGAAAACTCACTTTGAACAAAAGTTATGGCATTTTTGTATCACAGGTCACAAATAGTGTTTTCTCGGCGAGAGAAGGCCAAAATGAACACTTCATGCAGAACTCCTGTATTTTGATGAAAACTCACTGAAATCAAGCTTTAACTTCAAGTTTATGCATCTTTCTATGCTTTCAGGTTGAAACTTGACTGAAAACTCACTTTTAACAAAAGTTATGGCTGTTCTGTGTCGCAGGTCACAAATAGCGTTTTCTCAGCGAGAGAAGGCCAAAATGAACACTTCATGCAGAACTCCTGTATTTTAATGAAAACTCACTGAAATCAAGCTGTAACTTCAAGTTTATGCATCCTTCTATGCTTTCAGGTTGAAACTTGAATGAAAACTCACTTTGAACAAAAGTTATGGCATTTTTGTATCACAGGTCACAAATAGTGTTTTCTCAGCGAGAGAAGGCCAAAATGAACACTTCATGCAGAACTCCTGTATTTTGATGAAAACTCACTGAAATCAAGCTGTAACTTCAAGTTTATGCATCTTTCTATGCTTTCAGGTTGAAACTTGACTGAAAACTCACTTTGAACAAAAGTTATGGCATTTTTGTATCACAGGTCAAAAATAGTGTTTTCTCAGCGAGAGAAGGCCAAAATGAACACTTCATGCAGAACTCCTGTATTTTGATGAAAACTCACTGAAATCAAGCTGTAACTTCAAGTTTATGCATCTTTCTATGCTTTCAGGTTGAAACTTGACTGAAAACTCACTTTGAACAAAAGTTATGGCATTTTTGTATCACAGGTCACAAATAGTGTTTTCTCAGCGAGAGAAGGCCAAAATGAACACTTCATGCAGAACTCCTGTATTTTGATGAAAACTCACTGAAATCAAGCTGTAACTTCAAGTTTATGCATCTTTCTATGCTTTCAGGTTGAAACTTGAATGAAAACTCACTTTGAACAAAAGTTATGGCATTTTTGTATCACAGGTCACAAATAGTGTTTTCTCAGCGAGAGAAGGCCAAAATGAACACTTCATGCAGAACTCCTGTATTTTGATGAAAACTCACTGAAATCAAGCTGTAACTTCAAGTTTATGCATCTTTCTATGCTTTCAGGTTGAAACTTGACTGAAAACTCACTTTGAACAAAAGTTATGGCATTTTTGTATCACAGGTCACAAATAGTGTTTTCTCAGCGAGAGAAGGCCAAAATGAACACTTCATGCAGAACTCCTGTATTTTGATGAAAACTCACTGAAATCAAGCTTTAACTTCAAGTTTATGCATCTTTCTATGCTTTCAGGTTGAAACTTGACTGAAAACTCACTTTGAACAAAAGTTATGGCTGTTCTGTGTCGCAGGTCACAAATAGCGTTTTCTCAGCGAGAGAAGGCCAAAATGAAAACTTCATGCAGAACTCCTGTATTTTGAAGAAAACTCACTGAAATCAAGCTGTAACTTCAAGTTTATGCATCTTTCTATGCTTTCAGGTTGAAACTTGACTGAAAACTCACTTTGAACAAAAGTTATGGCATTTTTGTATCACAGGTCACAAATAGTGTTTTCTCAGCGAGAGAAGGCCAAAATGAACACTTCATGCAGAACTCCTGTATTTTGATGAAAACTCACTGAAATCAAGCTGTAACTTCAAGTTTATGCATCTTTCTATGCTTTCAGGTTGAAACTTGACTGAAAACTCACTTTGAACAAAAGTTATGGCATTTTTGTATCACAGGTCACAAATAGTGTTTTCTCAGCGAGAGAAGGCCAAAATGAACACTTCATGCAGAACTCCTGTATTTTGATGAAAACTCCCTGAAATCAAGCTGTAACTTCAAGTTTATGCATCTTTCTATGCTTTCAGGTTGAAACTTGACTGAAAACTCACTTTGAACAAAAGTTATGGCATTTTTGTATCACAGGTCACAAATAGTGTTTTCTCAGCGAGAGAAGGCCAAAATGAACACTTCATGCAGAACTCCTGTATTTTGATGAAAACTCACTGAAATCAAGCTGTAACTTCAAGTTTATGCATCTTTCTATGCTTTCAGGTTGAAACTTGAATGAAAACTCACTTTGAACAAAAGTTATGGCATTTTTGTATCACAGGTCACAAATAGTGTTTTCTCAGCGAGAGAAGGCCAAAATGAACACTTCATGCAGAACTCCTGTATTTTGATGAAAACTCACAGAAATCAAGCTGTAACTTCAAGTTTATGCATCTTTCTATGCTTTCAGGTTGAAACTTGACTGAAAACTCACTTTGAACAAAAGTTATGGCATTTTTGTATCACAGGTCACAAATAGTGTTTTCTCAGCGAGAGAAGGCCAAAATGAACACTTCATGCAGAACTCCTGTATTTTGATGAAAACTCACTGAAATCAAGCTGTAACTTCAAGTTTATGCATCTTTCTATGCTTTCAGGTTGAAACTTGACTGAAAACTCACTTTGAACAAAAGTTATGGCTGTTCTGTGTCGCAGGTCACAAATAGCGTTTTCTCAGCGAGAGAAGGCCAAAATGAACACTTCATGCAGAACTCCTGTATTTTGATGAAAACTCACTGAAATCAAGCTGTAACTTCAAGTTTATGCATCTTTCTATGCTTTCAGGTTGAAACTTGACTGAAAACTCACTTTGAACAAAAGTTATGGCTGTTTTGTATCACAGGTCACAAATAGTGTTTTCTCAGCGAGAGAAGGCCAAAATGAACACTTCATGCAGAACTCCTGTATTTTGATGAAAACTCACTGAAATCAAGCTGTAACTTCAAGTTTATGCATCTTTCTATGCTTTCAGGTTGAAACTTGACTGAAAACTCACTTTGAACAAAAGTTATGGCATTTTTGTATCACAGGTCACAAATAGTGTTTTCTCAGCGAGAGAAGGCCAAAATGAACACTTCATGCAGAACTCCTGTATTTTGATGAAAACTCACTGAAATCAAGCTGTAACTTCAAGTTTATGCATCTTTCTATGCTTTCAGGTTGAAACTTGACTGAAAACTCACTTTGAACAAAAGTTATGGCATTTTTGTATCACAGGTCACAAATAGTGTTTTCTCAGCGAGAGAAGGCCAAAATGAACACTTCATGCAGAACTCCTGTATTTTGATGAAAACTCACTGAAATCAAGCTGTAACTTCAAGTTTATGCATCTTTCTATGCTTTCAGGTTAAAACTTGACTGAAAACTCACTTTGAACAAAAGTTATGGCATTTTTGTATCACAGGTCACAAATAGTGTTTTCTCAGCGAGAGAAGGCCAAAATGAACACTTCATGCAGAACTCCTGTATTTTGATGAAAACTCACTGAAATCAAGCTGTAACTTCAAGTTTATGCATCTTTCTATGCTTTCAGGTTGAAACTTGACTGAAAACTCACTTTGAACAAAAGTTATGGCATTTTTGTATCACAGGTCACAAATAGTGTTTTCTCAGCGAGAGAAGGCCAAAATGAACACTTCATGCAGAACTCCTGTATTTTGATGAAAACTCACTGAAATCAAGCTGTAACTTCAAGTTTATGCATCTTTCTATGCTTTCAGGTTGAAACTTGACTGAAAACTCACTTTGAACAAAAGTTATGGCATTTTTGTATCACAGGTCACAAATAGTGTTTTCTCAGCGAGAGAAGGCCAAAATGAACACTTCATGCAGAACTCCTGTATTTTGATGAAAACTCACTGACATCAAGCTGTAACTTCAAGTTTATGCATCTTTCTATGCTTTCAGGTTGAAACTTGACTGAAAACTCACTTTGAACAAAAGTTATGGCATTTTTGTATCACAGGTCACAAATAGTGTTTTCTCAGCGAGAGAAGGCCAAAATGAACACTTCATGCAGAACTCCTGTATTTTGATGAAAACTCACTGAAATCAAGCTTTAACTTCAAGTTTATGCATCTTTCTATGCTTTCAGGTTGAAACTTGACTGAAAACTCACTTTGAACAAAAGTTATGGCTGTTCTGTGTCGCAGGTCACAAATAGCGTTTTCTCAGCGAGAGAAGGCCAAAATGAACACTTCATGCAGAACTCCTGTATTTTGATGAAAACTCACTGAAATCAAGCTGTAACTTCAAGTTTATGCATCCTTCTATGCTTTCAGGTTGAAACTTGAATGAAAACTCACTTTGAACAAAAGTTATGGCATTTTTGTATCACAGGTCACAAATAGTGTTTTCTCAGCGAGAGAAGGCCAAAATGAACACTTCATGCAGAACTCCTGTATTTTGAAGAAAACTCACTGAAATCAAGCTGTAACTTCAAGTTTATGCATCTTTCTATGCTTTCAGGTTGAAACTTGACTGAAAACTCACTTTGAACAAAAGTTATGGCTGTTTTGTATCACAGGTCACAAATAGTGTTTTCTCAGCGAGAGAAGGCCAAAATGAACACTTCATGCAGAACTCCTGTATTTTGATGAAAACTCACTGAAATCAAGCTGTAACTTCAAGTTTATGCATCTTTCTATGCTTTCAGGTTGAAACTTGACTGAAAACTCACTTTGAACAAAAGTTATGGCATTTTTGTATCACAGGTCACAAATAGTGTTTTCTCAGCGAGAGAAGGCCAAAATGAACACTTCATGCAGAACTCCTGTATTTTGATGAAAACTCACTGAAATCAAGCTGTAACTTCAAGTTTATGCATCTTTCTATGCTTTCAGGTTGAAACTTGACTGAAAACTCACTTTGAACAAAAGTTATGGCTGTTTTGTATCACAGGTCACAAATAGTGTTTTCTCAGCGAGAGAAGGCCAAAATGAACACTTCATGCAGAACTCCTGTATTTTGATGAAAACTCACTGAAATCAAGCTGTAACTTCAAGTTTATGCATCTTTCTATGCTTTCAGGTTGAAACTTGACTGAAAACTCACTTTGAACAAAAGTTATGGCATTTTTGTATCACAGGTCACAAATAGTGTTTTCTCAGCGAGAGAAGGCCAAAATGAACACTTCATGCAGAACTCCTGTATTTTGATGAAAACTCACTGAAATCAAGCTGTAACTTCAAGTTTATGCATCTTTCTATGCTTTCAGGTTGAAACTTGACTGAAAACTCACTTTGAACAAAAGTTATGGCATTTTTGTATCACAGGTCACAAATAGTGTTTTCTCAGCGAGAGAAGGCCAAAATGAACACTTCATGCAGAACTCCTGTATTTTGATGAAAACTCACTGAAATCAAGCTGTAACTTCAAGTTTATGCATCTTTCTATGCTTTCAGGTTAAACTTGACTGAAAACTCACTTTGAACAAAAGTTATGGCATTTTTGTATCACAGGTCAAAAATAGTGTTTTCTCAGCGAGAGAAGGCCAAAATGAACACTTCATGCAGAACTCCTGTATTTTGATGAAAACTCACTGAAATCAAGCTGTAACTTCAAGTTTATGCATCTTTCTATGCTTTCAGGTTGAAACTTGACTGAAAACTCACTTTGAACAAAAGTTATGGCATTTTTGTATCACAGGTCACAAATAGTGTTTTCTCAGCGAGAGAAGGCCAAAATGAACACTTCATGCAGAACTCCTGTATTTTGATGAAAACTCACTGAAATCAAGCTTTAACTTCAAGTTTATGCATCTTTCTATGCTTTCAGGTTGAAACTTGACTGAAAACTCACTTTGAACAAAAGTTATGGCTGTTCTGTGTCGCAGGTCACAAATAGCGTTTCTCAGCGAGAGAAGGCCAAAATGAACACTTCATGCAGAACTCCTGTATTTTGATGAAAACTCACTGAAATCAAGCTGTAACTTCAAGTTTATGCATCCTTCTATGCTTTCAGGTTGAAACTTGAATGAAAACTCACTTTGAACAAAAGTTATGGCATTTTTGTATCACAGGTCACAAATAGTGTTTTCTCAGCAAGAGAAGGCCAAAATGAACACTTCATGCAGAACTCCTGTATTTTGATGAAAACTCACTGAAATCAAGCTGTAACTTCAAGTTTATGCATCTTTCTATGCTTTCAGGTTAAAACTTGACTGAAAACTCACTTTGAACAAAAGTTATGGCATTTTTGTATCACAGGTCAAAAATAGTGTTTTCTCAGCGAGAGAAGGCCAAAATGAACACTTCATGCAGAACTCCTGTATTTTGATGAAAACTCACTGAAATCAAGCTGTAACTTCAAGTTTATGCATCTTTCTATGCTTTCAGGTTGAAACTTGACTGAAAACTCACTTTGAACAAAAGTTATGGCATTTTTGTATCACAGGTCACAAACAGTGTTTTCTCAGCGAGAGAAGGCCAAAATGAACACTTCATGCAGAACTCCTGTATTTTGATGAAAACTCACTGAAATCAAGCTGTAACTTCAAGTTTATGCATCTTTCTATGCTTTCAGGTTGAAACTTGAATGAAAACTCACTTTGAACAAAAGTTATGGCATTTTTGTATCACAGGTCACAAATAGTGTTTTCTCAGCGAGAGAAGGCCAAAATGAACACTTCATGCAGAACTCCTGTATTTTGATGAAAACTCACTGAAATCAAGCTGTAACTTCAAGTTTATGCATCTTTCTATGCTTTCAGGTTGAAACTTGACTGAAAACTCACTTTGAACAAAAGTTATGGCATTTTTTGTATCACAGGTCACAAATAGTGTTTTCTCAGCGAGAGAAGGCCAAAATGAACACTTCATGCAGAACTCCTGTATTTTGATGAAAACTCACTGAAATCAAGCTTTAACTTCAAGTTTATGCATCTTTCTATGCTTTCAGGTTGAAACTTGACTGAAAACTCACTTTGAACAAAAGTTATGGCTATTCTGTGTCGCAGGTCACAAATAGCGTTTTCTCAGCGAGAGAAGGCCAAAATGAACACTTCATGCAGAACTCCTGTATTTTGATGAAAACTCACTGAAATCAAGCTGTAACTTCAAGTTTATGCATCCTTCTATGCTTTCAGGTTGAAGCTTGAATGAAAACTCACTTTGAACAAAAGTTATGGCATTTTTGTATCACAGGTCACAAATAGTGTTTTCTCAGCGAGAGAAGGCCAAAATGAACACTTCATGCAGAACTCCTGTATTTTGATGAAAACTCACTGAAATCAAGCTGTAACTTCAAGTTTATGCATCTTTCTATGCTTTCAGGTTGAAACTTGACTGAAAACTCACTTTGAACAAAAGTTATGGCATTTTTGTATCACAGGTCACAAATAGTGTTTTCTCAGCGAGAGAAGGCCAAAATGAAAACTTCATGCAGAACTCCTGTATTTCGAAGAAAACTCACTGAAATCAAGCTGTAACTTCAAGTTTATGCATCTTTCTATGCTTTCAGGTTGAAACTTGACTGAAAACTCACTTTGAACAAAAGTTATGGCATTTTTGTATCACAGGTCACAAATAGTGTTTTCTCAGCGAGAGAAGGCCAAAATGAACACTTCATGCAGAACTCCTGTATTTTGATGAAAACTCACTGAAATCAAGCTGTAACTTCAAGTTTATGCATCTTTCTATGCTTTCAGGTTGAAACTTGACTGAAAACTCACTTTGAACAAAAGTTATGGCATTTTTGTATCACAGGTCACAAATAGTGTTTTCTCAGCGAGAGAAGGCCAAAATGAACACTTCATGCAGAACTCCTGTATTTTGATGAAAACTCACTGAAATCAAGCTGTAACTTCAAGTTTATGCATCTTTCTATGCTTTCAGGTTGAAACTTGACTGAAAACTCACTTTGAACAAAAGTTATGGCATTTTTGTATCACAGGTCACAAATAGTGTTTTCTCAGCGAGAGAAGGCCAAAATGAACACTTCATGCAGAACTCCTGTATTTTGATGAAAACTCACTGAAATCAAGCTGTAACTTCAAGTTTATGCATCTTTCTATGCTTTCAGGTTGAAACTTGACTGAAAACTCACTTTGAACAAAAGTTATGGCATTTTTGTATAACAGGTCACAAATAGTGTTTTCTCAGCGAGAGAAGGCCAAAATGAACACTTCAAGCAGAACTCCTGTATTTTGATGAAAACTCACTGAAATCAAGCTGTAACTTCAAGTTTATGCATCTTTCTATGCTTTCAGGTTGAAACTTGACTGAAAACTCACTTTGAACAAAAGTTATGGCATTTTTGTATCACAGGTCACAAATAGTGTTTTCTCAGCGAGAGAAGGCCAAAATGAACACTTCATGCAGAACTCCTGTATTTTGATGAAAACTCACTGAAATCAAGCTGTAACTTCAAGTTTATGCATCTTTCTATGCTTTCAGGTTGAAACTTGACTGAAAACTCACTTTGAACAAAAGTTATGGCTGTTCTGTGTCGCAGGTCACAAATAGCGTTTTCTCAGCGAGAGAAGGCCAAAATGAACACTTCATGCAGAACTCCTGTATTTTGATGAAAACTCACTGAAATCAAGCTGTAACTTCAAGTTTTTGCATCCTTCTATGCTTTCAGGTTGAAACTTGAATGAAAACTCACTTTGAACAAAAGTTATGGCATTTTTGTATCACAGGTCACAAATAGTGTTTTCTCAGCGAGAGAAGGCCAAAATGAACACTTCATGCAGAACTCCTGTATTTTGATGAAAACTCACTGAAATCAAGCTGTAACTTCAAGTTTATGCATCTTTCTATGCTTTCAGGTTGAAACTTGACTGAAAACTCACTTTGAACAAAAGTTATGGCATTTTTGTATCACAGGTCACAAATAGTGTTTTCTCAGCGAGACAAGGCCAAAATGAACACTTCATGCAGAACTCCTGTATTTTGATGAAAACTCACTGAAATCAAGCTGTAACTTCAAGTTTATGCATCTTTCTATGCTTTCAGGTTGAAACTTGACTGAAAACTCACTTTGAACAAAAGTTATGGCTGTTCTGTGTCGCAGGTCACAAATAGCGTTTTCTCAGCGAGAGAAGGCCAAAATGAACACTTCATGCAGAACTCCCGTATTTTGATGAAAACTCACTGAAATCAAGCTGTAACTTCAAGTTTATGTATCTTTCTATGCTTTCAGGTTGAAACTTGACTGAAAACTCACTTTGAACAAAAGTTATGGCTGTTTTGTATCACAGGTCACAAATAGTGTTTTCTCAGCGAGAGAAGGCCAAAATGAACACTTCATGCAGAACTCCTGTATTTTGATGAAAACTCACTGAAATCAAGCTGTAACTTCAAGTTTATGCATCTTTCTATGCTTTCAGGTTGAAACTTGACTGAAAACTCACTTTGAACAAAAGTTATGGCATTTTTGTATCACAGGTCACAAATAGTGTTTTCTCAGCGAGAGAAGGCCAAAATGAACACTTCATGCAGAACTCCTGTATTTTGATGAAAACTCACTGAAATCAAGCTGTAACTTCAAGTTTATGCATCTTTCTATGCTTTCAGGTTGAAACTTGACTGAAAACTCACTTTGAACAAAAGTTATGGCATTTTTGTATCACAGGTCACAAATAGTGTTTTCTCAGCGAGAGAAGGCCAAAATGAACACTTCATGCAGAACTCCTGTATTTTGATGAAAACTCACTGAAATCAAGCTGTAACTTCAAGTTTATGCATCTTTCTATGCTTTCAGGTTGAAACTTGACTGAAAACTCACTTTGAACAAAAGTTATGGCATTTTTGTATCACAGGTCACAAATAGTGTTTTCTCAGCGAGAGAAGGCCAAAATGAACACTTCATGCAGAACTCCTGTATTTTGATGAAAACTCACTGAAATCAAGCTGTAACTTCAAGTTTATGCATCTTTCTATGCTTTCAGGTTGAAACTTGACTGAAAACTCACTTTGAACAAAAGTTATGGCATTTTTGTATCACAGGTCACAAATAGTGTTTTCTCAGCGAGAGAAGGCCAAAATGAACACTTCATGCAGAACTCCTGTATTTTGATGAAAACTCACTGAAATCAAGCTGTAACTTCAAGTTTATGCATCTTTCTATGCTTTCAGGTTGAAACTTGACTGAAAACTCACTTTGAACAAAAGTTATGGCATTTTTGTATCACAGGTCACAAATAGTGTTTTCTCAGCGAGAGAAGGCCAAAATGAACACTTCATGCAGAACTCCTGTATTTTGATGAAAACTCACTGAAATCAAGCTGTAACTTCAAGTTTATGCATCTTTCTATGCTTTCAGGTTGAAACTTGACTGAAAACTCACTTTGAACAAAAGTTATGGCATTTTTGTATCACAGGTCACAAATAGTGTTTTCTCAGCGAGAGAAGGCCAAAATGAACATTTCATGCAGAACTTCTGTATTTTGATGAAAACTCACTGAAATCAAGCTGTAACTTCAAGTTTATGCATCTTTCTATGCTTTCAGGTTGAAACTTGACTGAAAACTCACTTTGAACAAAAGTTATGGCATTTTTGTATCACAGGTCACAAATAGTGTTTTCTCAGCGAGAGAAGGCCAAAATGAACACTTCATGCAGAACTCCTGTATTTTGATGAAAACTCAATGAAATCAAGCTGTAACTTCAAGTTTATGCATCTTTCTATGCTTTCAGGTTGAAACGTGACTGAAAACTCACTTTGAACAAAAGTTATGGCATTTTTGTATCACAGGTCACAAATAGTGTTTTCTCAGCGAGAGAAGGCCAAAATGAACACTTCATGCAGAACTCCTGTATTTTGATGAAAACTCACTGAAATCAAGCTGTAACTTCAAGTTTATGCATCTTTCTATGCTTTCAGGTTGAAACTTGACTGAAAACTCACTTTGAACAAAAGTTATGGCATTTTTGTATCACAGGTCACAAATAGTGTTTTCTCAGCGAGAGAAGGCCAAAATGAACACTTCATGCAGAACTCCTGTATTTTGATGAAAACTCACTGAAATCAAGCTGTAACTTCAAGTTTATGCATCTTTCTATGCTTTCAGGTTGAAACTTGACTGAAAACTCACTTTGAACAAAAGTTATGGCATTTTTGTATCACAGGTCACAAATAGTGTTTTCTCAGCGAGAGAAGGCCAAAATGAACACTTCATGCAGAACTCCTGTATTTTGATGAAAACTCACTGAAATCAAGCTGTAACTTCAAGTTTATGCATCTTTCTATGCTTTCAGGTTGAAACTTGACTGAAAACTCACTTTGAACAAAAGTTATGGCATTTTTGTATCACAGGTCACAAATAGTGTTTTCTCAGCGAGAGAAGGCCAAAATGAACACTTCATGCAGAACTCCTGTATTTTGATGAAAACTCACTGAAATCAAGCTGTAACTTCAAGTTTATGCATCTTTCTATGCTTTCAGGTTGAAACTTGACTGAAAACTCACTTTGAACAAAAGTTATGGCATTTTTGTATCACAGGTCACAAATAGTGTTTTCTCAGCGAGAGAAGGCCAAAATGAACATTTCATGCAGAACTTCTGTATTTTGATGAAAACTCACTGAAATCAAGCTGTAACTTCAAGTTTATGCATCTTTCTATGCTTTCAGGTTGAAACTTGACTGAAAACTCACTTTGAACAAAAGTTATGGCATTTTTGTATCACAGGTCACAAATAGTGTTTTCTCAGCGAGAGAAGGCCAAAATGAACACTTCATGCAGAACTCCTGTATTTTGATGAAAACTCAATGAAATCAAGCTGTAACTTCAAGTTTATGCATCTTTCTATGCTTTCAGGTTGAAACGTGACTGAAAACTCACTTTGAACAAAAGTTATGGCATTTTTGTATCACAGGTCACAAATAGTGTTTTCTCAGCGAGAGAAGGCCAAAATGAACACTTCATGCAGAACTCCTGTATTTTGATGAAAACTCACTGAAATCAAGCTGTAACTTCAAGTTTATGCATCCTTCTATGCTTTCAGGTTGAAACTTGAATGAAAACTCACTTTGAACAAAAGTTATGGCATTTTTGTATCACAGGTCACAAATAGTGTTTTCTCAGCGAGAGAAGGCCAAAATGAACACTTCATGCAGAACTCCTGTATTTTGAAGAAAACTCACTGAAATCAAGCTGTAACTTCAAGTTTATGCATCTTTCTATGCTTTCAGGTTGAAACTTGACTGAAAACTCACTTTGAACAAAAGTTATGGCTGTTTTGTATCACAGGTCACAAATAGTGTTTTCTCAGCGAGAGAAGGCCAAAATGAACACTTCATGCAGAACTCCTGTATTTTGATGAAAACTCACTGAAATCAAGCTGTAACTTCAAGTTTATGCATCTTTCTATGCTTTCAGGTTGAAACTTGACTGAAAACTCACTTTGAACAAAAGTTATGGCATTTTTGTATCACAGGTCACAAATAGTGTTTTCTCAGCGAGAGAAGGCCAAAATGAACACTTCATGCAGAACTCCTGTATTTTGATGAAAAGTCACTGAAATCAAGCTGTAACTTCAAGTTTATGCATCTTTCTATGCTTTCAGGTTGAAACTTGACTGAAAACTCACTTTGAACAAAAGTTATGGCATTTTTGTATCACAGGTCACAAATAGTGTTTTCTCAGCGAGAGAAGGCCAAAATGAACACTTCATGCAGAACTCCTGTATTTTGATGAAAAGTCACTGAAATCAAGCTGTAACTTCAAGTTTATGCATCTTTCTATGCTTTCAGGTTGAAACTTGACTGAAAACTCACTTTGAACAAAAGTTATGGCATTTTTGTATCACAGGTCACAAATAGTGTTTTCTCAGCGAGAGAAGGCCAAAATGAAAACTTCATGCAGAACTCCTGTATTTTGATGAAAACTCACTGAAATCAAGCTGTAACTTCAAGTTTATGCATCCTTCTATGCTTTCAGGTTGAAACTTGAATGAAAACTCACTTTGAACAAAAGTTATGGCATTTTTGTATCACAGGTCACAAATAGTGTTTTCTCAGCGAGAGAAGGCCAAAATGAACACTTCATGCAGAACTCCTGTATTTTGATGAAAACTCACTGAAATCAAGCTGTAACTTCAAGTTTATGCATCTTTCTATGCTTTCAGGTTGAAACTTGACTGAAAACTCACTTTGAACAAAAGTTATGGCATTTTTGTATCACAGGTCACAAATAGTGTTTTCTCAGCGAGAGAAGGCCAAAATGAACACTTCATGCAGAACTCCTGTATTTTCATGAAAACTCACTGAAATCAAGCTGTAACTTCAAGTTTATGCATCTTTCTATGCTTTCAGGTTGAAACTTGACTGAAAACTCACTTTGAACAAAAGTTATGGCATTTTTGTATCACAGGTCACAAATAGTGTTTTCTCAGCGAGAGAAGGCCAAAATGAACACTTCATGCAGAACTCCTGTATTTTGATGAAAACTCACTGAAATCAAGCTGTAACTTCAAGTTTATGGATCTTTCTATGCTTTCAGGTTGAAACTTGACTGAAAACTCACTTTGAACAAAAGTTATGGCATTTTTGTATCACAGGTCACAAATAGTGTTTTCTCAGCGAGAGAAGGCCAAAATGAACACTTCATGCAGAACTCCTGTATTTTGATGAAAACTCACTGAAATCAGGCTGTAACTTCAAGTTTATGCATCTTTCTATGCTTTCAGGTTGAAACTTGACTGAAAACTCACTTTGAACAAAAGTTATGGCATTTTTGTATCACAGGTCACAAATAGTGTTTTCTCAGCGAGAGAAGGCCAAAATGAACACTTCATGCAGAACTCCTGTATTTTGATGAAAACTCACTGAAATCAAGCTGTAACTTCAAGTTTATGCATCTTTCTATGCTTTCAGGTTGAAACTTGACTGAAAACTCACTTTGAACAAAAGTTATGGCTGTTCTGTGTCGCAGGTCACAAATAGCGTTTTCTCAGCGAGAGAAGGCCAAAATGAACACTTCATGCAGAACTCCTGTATTTTGATGAAAACTCACTGAAATCAAGCTGTAACTTCAAGTTTATGCATCTTTCTATGCTTTCAGGTTGAAACTTGACTGAAAACTCACTTTGAACAAAAGTTATGGCATTTTTGTATCACAGGTCACAAATAGTGTTTTCTCAGCGAGAGAAGGCCAAAATGAACACTTCATGAAGAACTCCTGGATTTTGATTAAAACTCACTGAAATAAAGCTGTAACTTCAAGTTTATGCATCTTTCTATGCTTTCAGGTTGAAACTTGACTGAAAACTCACTTTGAACAAAAGTTATGGCATTTTTGTATCACAGGTCACAAATAGTGTTTTCTCAGCGAGAGAAGGCCAAAATGAACACTTCATGCAGAACTCCTGTATTTTGATGAAAACTCACTGAAATCAAGCTGTAACTTCAAGTTTATGCATCTTTCTATGCTTTCAGGTTGAAACTTGACTGAAAACTCACTTTGAACAAAAGTTATGGCATTTTTGTATCACAGGTCACAAATAGTGTTTTCTCAGCGAGAGAAGGCCAAAATGAACACTTCATGCAGAACTCCTGTATTTTGATGAAAACTCACTGAAATCAAGCTGTAACTTCAAGTTTATGCATCTTTCTATGCTTTCAGGTTGAAACTTGACTGAAAACTCACTTTGAACAAAAGTTATGGCTGTTCTGTGTCGCAGGTCACAAATAGCGTTTTCTCAGCGAGAGAAGGCCAAAATGAACACTTCATGCAGAACTCCGTTATTTTGATGAAAACTCACTGAAATCAAGCTGTAACTTCAAGTTTATGCATCTTTCTATGCTTTCAGGTTGAAACTTGACTGAAAACTCACTTTGAACAAAAGTTATGGCATTTTTGTTTCACAGGTCACAAATAGTGTTTTCTCAGCGAGAGAAGGCCAAAATGAACACTTCATGCAGAACTCCTGTATTTTCATGAAAACTCACTGAAATCAAGCTGTAACTTCAAGTTTATGCATCTTTCTATGCTTTCAGGTTGAAACTTGACTGAAAACTCACTTTGAACAAAAGTTATGGCTGTTCTGTGTCGCAGGTCACAAATAGCGTTTTCTCAGCGAGAGAAGGCCAAAATGAACACTTCATGCAGAACTCCTGTATTTTGATGAAAACTCACTGAAATCAAGCTGTAACTTCAAGTTTATGCATCTTTCTATGCTTTCAGGTTGAAACTTGACTGAAAACTCACTTTGAACAAAAGTTATGGCATTTTTGTATCACAGGTCACAAATAGTGTTTTCTCAGCGAGAGAAGGCCAAAATGAACACTTCATGCAGAACTCCTGTATTTTCATGAAAACTCACTGAAATCAAGCTGTAACTTCAAGTTTATGCATCTTTCTATGCTTTCAGGTTGAAACTTGACTGAAAACTCACTTTGAACAAAAGTTATGGCTGTTCTGTGTCGCAGGTCACAAATAGCGTTTTCTCAGCGAGAGAAGGCCAAAATGAACACTTCATGCAGAACTCCTGTATTTTGATGAAAACTCACTGAAATCAAGCTGTAACTTCAAGTTTATGCATCTTTCTATGCTTTCAGGTTGAAACTTGACTGAAAACTCACTTTGAACAAAAGTTATGGCATTTTTGTATCACAGGTCACAAATAGTGTTTTCTCAGCGAGAGAAGGCCAAAATGAACACTTCATGCAGAACTCCTGTATTTTGATTAAAACTCACTGAAATCAAGCTGTAACTTCAAGTTTATGCATCTTTCTATGCTTTCAGGTTGAAACTTGACTGAAAACTCACTTTGAACAAAAGTTATGGCATTTTTGTATCACAGGTCACAAATAGTGTTTTCTCAGCGAGAGAAGGCCAAAATGAAAACTTCATGCAGAACTCCTGTATTTTGATGAAAACTCACTGAAATCAAGCTGTAACTTCAAGTTTATGCATCTTTCTATGCTTTCAGGTTGAAACTTGACTGAAAACTCACTTTGAACAAAAGTTATGGCATTTTTGTATCACAGGTCACAAATAGTGTTTTCTCAGCGAGAGAAGGCCAAAATGAAAACTTCATGCAGAACTCCTGTATTTTGATGAAAAGTCACTGAAATCAAGCTTTAACTTCAAGTTTATGCATCTTTCTATGCTTTCAGGTTGAAACTTGACTGAAAACTCACTTTGAACAAAAGTTATGGCATTTTTGTATCACAGGTCACAAATAGCGTTTTCTCAGCGAGAGAAGGCCAAAATGAACACTTCATGCAGAACTCCTGTATTTTGATGAAAACTCACTGAAATAAAGCTGTAACCTCAAGTTTATGCATCTTTCTATGCTTTCAGGTTGAAACTTGACTAAAAACTCACTTTGAACAAAAGTTATGGCATTTTTGTATCACAGGTCACAAATAGTGTTTTCTCAGCGAGAGAAGGCCAAAATGAACACTTCATGCAGAACTCCTGTATTTTCATGAAAACTCACTGAAATCAAGCTGTAACTTCAAGTTTATGGATCTTTCTATTCTTTCAGGTTGAAACGTGACTGAAAACTCACTTTGAACAAAAGTTATGGCATTTTTGTATCACAGGTCACAAATAGTGTTTTCTCAGCGAGAGAAGGCCAAAATGAACACTTCATGCAGAACTCCTGTATTTTGATGAAAACTCACTGAAATCAGGCTGTAACTTCAAGTTTATGCATCTTTCTATGCTTTCAGGTTGAAACTTGACTGAAAACTCACTTTGAACAAAAGTTATGGCATTTTTGTATCACAGGTCACAAATAGTGTTTTCTCAGCGAGAGAAGGCCAAAATGAACACTTCATGCAGAACTCCTGTATTTTGATGAAAACTCACTGAAATCAAGCTGTAACTTCAAGTTTATGCATCTTTCTATGCTTTCAGGTTGAAACTTGACTGAAAACTCACTTTGAACAAAAGTTATGGCATTTTTGTATCACAGGTCACAAATAGTGTTTTCTCAGCGAGAGAAGGCCAAAATGAACACTTCATGCAGAACTCCTGTATTTTGATGAAAACTCACTGAAATCAAGCTGTAACTTCAAGTTTATGCATCTTTCTATGCTTTCAGGTTGAAACTTGACTGAAAACTCACTTTGAACAAAAGTTATGGCATTTTTTTATCACAGGTCACAAATAGTGTTTTCTCAGCGAGAGAAGGCCAAAATGAACACTTCATGCAGAACTCCTGTATTTTCATGAAAACTCACTGAAATCAGGCTGTAACTTCAAGTTTATGCATCTTTCTATGCTTTCAGGTTGAAACTTGACTGAAAACTCACTTTGAACAAAAGTTATGGCATTTTTGTATCACAGGTCACAAATAGTGTTTTCTCAGCGAGAGAAGGCCAAAATGAACACTTCATGCAGAACTCCTGTATTTTGATGAAAACTCACTGAAATCAAGCTGTAACTTCAAGTTTATGCATCTTTCTATGCTTTCAGGTTGAAACTTGACTGAAAACTCACTTTGAACAAAAGTTATGGCTGTTCTGTGTCGCAGGTCACAAATAGCGTTTTCTCAGCGAGAGAAGGCCAAAATGAACACTTCATGCAGAACTCCTGTATTTTGATGAAAACTCACTGAAATCAAGCTGTAACTTCAAGTTTATGCATCTTTCTATGCTTTCAGGTTGAAACTTGACTGAAAACTCACTTTGAACAAAAGTTATGGCATTTTTGTATCACAGGTCACAAATAGTGTTTTCTCAGCGAGAGAAGGCCAAAATGAACACTTCATGCAGAACTCCTGTATTTTCATGAAAACTCACTGAAATCAAGCTGTAACTTCAAGTTTATGCATCTTTCTATGCTTTCAGGTTGAAACTTGACTGAAAACTCACTTTGAACAAAAGTTATGGCATTTTTGTATCACAGGTCACAAATAGTGTTTTCTCAGCGAGAGAAGGCCAAAATGAACACTTCATGCAGAACTCCTGTATTTTGATGAAAACTCACTGAAATCAAGCTGTAACTTCAAGTTTATGCATCTTTCTATGCTTTCAGGTTGAAACTTGACTGAAAACTCACTTTGAACAAAAGTTATGGCTGTTCTGTGTCGCAGGTCACAAATAGCGTTTTCTCAGCGAGAGAAGGCCAAAATGAACACTTCATGCAGAACTCCTGTATTTTGATGAAAACTCACTGAAATCAAGCTGTAACTTCAAGTTTATGCATCTTTCTATGCTTTCAGGTTGAAACTTGACTGAAAACTCACTTTGAACAAAAGTTATGGCATTTTTGTATCACAGGTCACAAATAGTGTTTTCTCAGCGAGAGAAGGCCAAAATGAACACTTCATGCAGAACTCCTGTATTTTCATGAAAACTCACTGAAATCAAGCTGTAACTTCAAGTTTATGCATCTTTCTATGCTTTCAGGTTGAAACTTGACTGAAAACTCACTTTGAACAAAAGTTATGGCTGTTCTGTGTTGCAGGTCACAAATAGCGTTTTCTCAGCGAGAGAAGGCCAAAATGAACACTTCATGCAGAACTCCTGTATTTTGATGAAAACTCACTGAAATCAAGCTGTAACTTCAAGTTTATGCATCTTTCTATGCTTTCAGGTTGAAACTTGACTGAAAACTCACTTTGAACAAAAGTTATGGCATTTTTGTATCACAGGTCACAAATAGTGTTTTCTCAGCGAGAGAAGGCCAAAATGAACACTTCATGCAGAACTCCTGTATTTTCATGAAAACTCACTGAAATCAAGCTGTAACTTCAAGTTTATGCATCTTTCTATGCTTTCAGGTTGAAACTTGACTGAAAACTCACTTTGAACAAAAGTTATGGCATTTTTGTATCACAGGTCACAAATAGTGTTTTCTCAGCGAGAGAAGGCCAAAATGAACACTTCATGCAGAACTCCTGTATTTTCATGAAAACTCACTGAAATCAAGCTGTAACTTCAAGTTTATGGATCTTTCTATTCTTTCAGGTTGAAACGTGACTGAAAACTCACTTTGAACAAAAGTTATGGCATTTTTGTATCACAGGTCACAAATAGTGTTTTCTCAGCGAGAGAAGGCCAAAATGAACACTTCATGCAGAACTCCTGTATTTTCATGAAAACTCACTGAAATCAAGCTGTAACTTCAAGTTTATGCATCTTTCTATGCTTTCAGGTTGAAACTTGACTGAAAACTCACTTTGAACAAAAGTTATGGCATTTTTGTATCACAGGTCACAAATAGTGTTTTCTCAGCGAGAGAAGGCCAAAATGAACACTTCATGCAGAACTCCTGTATTTTGATGAAAACTCACTGAAATCAAGCTGTAACTTCAAGTTTATGCATCTTTCTATGCTTTCAGGTTGAAACTTGACTGAAAACTCACTTTGAACAAAAGTTATGGCATTTTTTTATCACAGGTCACAAATAGTGTTTTCTCAGCGAGAGAAGGCCAAAATGAACACTTCATGCAGAACTCCTGTATTTTGATGAAAACTCACTGAAATCAGGCTGTAACTTCAAGTTTATGCATCTTTCTATGCTTTCAGGTTGAAACTTGACTGAAAACTCACTTTGAACAAAAGTTATGGCATTTTTGTATCACAGGTCACAAATAGTGTTTTCTCAGCGAGAGAAGGCCAAAATGAACACTTCATGCAGAACTCCTGTATTTTGATGAAAACTCACTGAAATCAAGCTGTAACTTCAAGTTTATGCATCTTTCTATGCTTTCAGGTTGAAACTTGACTGAAAACTCACTTTGAACAAAAGTTATGGCTGTTCTGTGTCGCAGGTCACAAATAGCGTTTTCTCAGCGAGAGAAGGCCAAAATGAACACTTCATGCAGAACTCCTGTATTTTGATGAAAACTCACTGAAATCAAGCTGTAACTTCAAGTTTATGCATCTTTCTATGCTTTCAGGTTGAAACTTGACTGAAAACTCACTTTGAACAAAAGTTATGGCATTTTTGTATCACAGGTCACAAATAGTGTTTTCTCAGCGAGAGAAGGCCAAAATGAACACTTCATGCAGAACTCCTGTATTTTGATGAAAACTCACTGAAATCAAGCTGTAACTTCAAGTTTATGCATCTTTCTATGCTTTCAGGTTGAAACTTGACTGAAAACTCACTTTGAACAAAAGTTATGGCATTTTTGTATCACAGGTCACAAATAGTGTTTTCTCAGCGAGAGAAGGCCAAAATGAACACTTCATGCAGAACTCCTGTATTTTGATGAAAACTCACTGAAATCAAGCTGTAACTTCAAGTTTATGCATCTTTCTATGCTTTCAGGTTGAAACTTGACTGAAAACTCACTTTGAACAAAAGTTATGGCTGTTCTGTGTCGCAGGTCACAAATAGCGTTTTCTCAGCGAGAGAAGGCCAAAATGAACACTTCATGCAGAACTCCTGTATTTTGATGAAAACTCACTGAAATCAAGCTGTAACTTCAAGTTTATGCATCTTTCTATGCTTTCAGGTTGAAACTTGACTGAAAACTCACTTTGAACAAAAGTTATGGCATTTTTGTATCACAGGTCACAAATAGTGTTTTCTCAGCGAGAGAAGGCCAAAATGAACACTTCATGCAGAACTCCTGTATTTTCATGAAAACTCACTGAAATCAAGCTGTAACTTCAAGTTTATGCATCTTTCTATGCTTTCAGGTTGAAACTTGACTGAAAACTCACATTGAACAAAAGTTATGGCTGTTCTGTGTCGCAGGTCACAAATAGCGTTTTCTCAGCGAGAGAAGGCCAAAATGAACACTTCATGCAGAACTCCTGTATTTTGATGAAAACTCACTGAAATCAAGCTGTAACTTCAAGTTTATGCATCTTTCTATGCTTTCAGGTTGAAACTTGACTGAAAACTCACTTTGAACAAAAGTTATGGCATTTTTGTATCACAGGTCACAAATAGTGTTTTCTCAGCGAGAGAAGGCCAAAATGAACACTTCATGCAGAACTCCTGTATTTTCATGAAAACTCACTGAAATCAAGCTGTAACTTCAAGTTTATGCATCTTTCTATGCTTTCAGGTTGAAACTTGACTGAAAACTCACTTTGAACAAAAGTTATGGCATTTTTGTATCACAGGTCACAAATAGTGTTTTCTCAGCGAGAGAAGGCCAAAATGAACACTTCATGCAGAACTCCTGTATTTTCATGAAAACTCACTGAAATCAAGCTGTAACTTCAAGTTTATGGATCTTTCTATGCTTTCAGGTTGAAACTTGACTGAAAACTCACTTTGAACAAAAGTTATGGCATTTTTGTATCACAGGTCACAAATAGTGTTTTCTCAGCGAGAGAAGGCCAAAATGAACACTTCATGCAGAACTCCTGTATTTTCATCAAAACTCACTGAAATCAGGCTGTAACTTCAAGTTTATGCATCTTTCTATGCTTTCAGGTTGAAACTTGACTGAAAACTCACTTTGAACAAAAGTTATGGCATTTTTGTATCACAGGTCACAAATAGTGTTTTCTCAGCGAGAGAAGGCCAAAATGAACACTTCATGCAGAACTCCTGTATTTTGATGAAAACTCACTGAAATCAAGCTGTAACTTCAAGTTTATGCATCTTTCTATGCTTTCAGGTTGAAACTTGACTGAAAACTCACTTTGAACAAAAGTTATGGCATTTTTGTATCACAGGTCACAAATAGTGTTTTCTCAGCGAGAGAAGGCCAAAATGAACACTTCATGCAGAACTCCTGTATTTTGATGAAAACTCACTGAAATCAAGCTGTAACTTCAAGTTTATGCATCTTTCTATGCTTTCAGGTTGAAACTTGACTGAAAACTCACTTTGAACAAAAGTTATGGCATTTTTTTATCACAGGTCACAAATAGTGTTTTCTCAGCGAGAGAAGGCCAAAATGAACACTTCATGCAGAACTCCTGTATTTTCATGAAAACTCACTGAAATCAGGCTGTAACTTAGAGTTTATGCATCTTTCTATGCTTTCAGGTTGAAACTTGACTGAAAACTCACTTTGAACAAAAGTTATGGCATTTTTGTATCACAGGTCACAAATAGTGTTTTCTCAGCGAGAGAAGGCCAAAATGAACACTTCATGCAGAACTCCTGTATTTTGATGAAAACTCACTGAAATCAAGCTGTAACTTCAAGTTTATGCATCTTTCTATGCTTTCAGGTTGAAACTTGACTGAAAACTCACTTTGAACAAAAGTTATGGCTGTTCTGTGTCGCAGGTCACAAATAGCGTTTTCTCAGCGAGAGAAGGCCAAAATGAACACTTCATGCAGAACTCCTGTATTTTGATGAAAACTCGCTGAAATCAAGCTGTAACTTCAAGTTTATGCATCTTTCTATTCTTTCAGGTTGAAACTTGACTGAAAACTCACTTTGAACAAAAGTTATGGCATTTTTGTATCACAGGTCACAAATAGTGTTTTCTCAGCGAGAGAAGGCCAAAATGAACACTTCATGCAGAACTCCTGTATTTTGATGAAAACTCACTGAAATCAAGCTGTAACTTCAAGTTTATGCATCTTTCTATGCTTTCAGGTTGAAACTTGACTGAAAACTCACTTTGAACAAAAGTTATGGCATTTTTGTATCACAGGTCACAAATAGTGTTTTCTCAGCGAGAGAAGGCCAAAATGAACACTTCATGCAGAACTCCTGTATTTTGATGAAAACTCACTGAAATCAGGCTGTAACTTCAAGTTTATGCATCTTTCTATGCTTTCAGGTTGAAACTTGACTGAAAACTCACTTTGAACAAAAGTTATGGCATTTTTGTATCACAGGTCACAAATAGTGTTTTCTCAGCGAGAGAAGGCCAAAATGAACACTTCATGCAGAACTCCTGTATTTTGATGAAAACTCACTGAAATCAGGCTGTAACTTCAAGTTTATGCATCTTTCTATGCTTTCAGGTTGAAACTTGACTGAAAACTCACTTTGAACAAAAGTTATGGCATTTTTGTATCACAGGTCACAAATAGTGTTTTCTCAGCGAGAGAAGGCCAAAATGAACACTTCATGCAGAACTCCTGTATTTTCATGAAAACTCACTGAAATCAAGCTGTAACTTCAAGTTTATGCATCTTTCTATGCTTTCAGGTTGAAACTTGACTGAAAACTCACTTTGAACAAAAGTTATGGCATTTTTGTATCACAGGTCACAAATAGCGTTTTCTCAGCGAGAGAAGGCCAAAATGAACACTTCATGCAGAACTCCTGTATTTTGATGAAAACTCACTGAAATCAAGCTGTAACTTCAAGTTTATGCATCTTTCTATGCTTTCAGGTTGAAACTTGACTGAAAACTCACTTTGAACAAAAGTTATGGCATTTTTGTATCACAGGTCACAAATAGCGTTTTCTCAGCGAGAGAAGGCCAAAATGAACACTTCATGCAGAACTCCTGTATTTTGATGAAAACTCACTGAAATCAAGCTGTAACTTCAAGTTTATGCATCTTTCTATGCTTTCAGGTTGAAACTTGACTGAAAACTCACTTTGAACAAAAGTTATGGCATTTTTGTATCACAGGTCACAAATAGCGTTTTCTCAGCGAGAGAAGGCCAAAATGAACACTTCATGCAGAACTCCTGTATTTTGATGAAAACTCACTGAAATCAAGCTGTAACTTCAAGTTTATGCATCTTTCTATGCTTTCAGGTTGAAACGTGACTGAAAACTCACTTTGAACAAAAGTTATGGCATTTTTGTATCACAGGTCACAAATAGCGTTTTCTCAGCGAGAGAAGGCCAAAATGAACACTTCATGCAGAACTCCTGTATTTTGATGAAAACTCACTGAAATCAAGCTGTAACTTCAAGTTTATGCATCTTTCTATGCTTTCAGGTTGAAACTTGACTGAAAACTCACTTTGAACAAAAGTTATGGCATTTTTGTATCACCGGTCATAAATAGTGTTTTCTCAGCGAGAGAAGGCCAAAATGAACACTTCATGCAGAACTCCTGTATTTTGATGAAAACTCACTGAAATCAAGCTGTAACTTCAAGTTTATGCATCTTTCTATGCTTTCAGGTTGAAACTTGACTGAAAACTCACTTTGAACAAAAGTCATGGCATTTTTGTATCACAGGTCACAAATAGTGTTTTCTCAGCGAGAGAAGGCCAAAATGAACACTTCATGCAGAACTCCTGTATTTTGATGAAAACTCACTGAAATCAAGCTGTAACTTCAAGTTTATGCATCTTTCTATGCTTTCAGGTTGAAACTTGACTGAAAACTCACTTTGAACAAAAGTTATGGCTGTTCTGTGTCGCAGGTCACAAATAGCGTTTTCTCAGCGAGAGAAGGCCAAAATGAACACTTCATGCAGAACTCCTGTATTTTGATGAAAACTCACTGAAATCAAGCTGTAACTTCAAATTTATGCATCTTTCTATGCTTTCAGGTTGAAACTTGACTGAAAACTCACTTTGAACAAAAGTTATGGCATTTTTGTATCACAGGTCACAAATGGTGTTTTCTCAGCGAGAGAAGGCCAAAATGAACACTTCATGCAGAACTCCTGTATTTTGATGAAAACTCACTGAAATCAAGCTGTAACTTCAAGTTTATGCATCTTTCCATGCTTTCAGGTTGAAACTTGACTGAAAACTCACTTTGAACAAAAGTTATGGCATTTTTGTATCACAGGTCACAAATAGTGTTTTCTCAGCGAGAGAAGGCCAAAATGAACACTTCATGCAGAACTCCTGTATTTTGATGAAAACTCACTGAAATCAAGCTGTAACTTCAAGTTTATGCATCTTTCTATGCTTTCAGGTTGAAACTTGACTGAAAACTCACTTTGAACAAAAGTTATGGCATTTTTGTATCACAGGTCACAAATAGTGTTTTCTCAGCGAGAGAAGGCCAAAATGAACACTTCATGCAGAACTCCTGTATTTTGATGAAAACTCACTGAAATCAAGCTGTAACTTCAAGTTTATGCATCTTTCTATGCTTTCAGGTTGAAACTTGACTGAAAACTCACTTTGAACAAAAGTTATGGCATTTTTGTATCACAGGTCACAAATAGTGTTTTCTCAGCGAGAGAAGGCCAAAATGAACACTTCATGCAGAACTCCTGTATTTTCATGAAAACTCACTGAAATCAAGCTGTAACTTCAAGTTTATGCATCTTTCTATGCTTTCAGGTTGAAACTTGACTGAAAACTCACTTTGAACAAAAGTTATGGCATTTTTGTATCACAGGTCACAAATAGTGTTTTCTCAGCGAGAGAAGGCCAAAATGAACACTTCATGCAGAACTCCTGTATTTTGATGAAAACTCACTGAAATCAAGCTGTAACTTCAAGTTTATGCATCTTTCTATGCTTTCAGGTTGAAACTTGACTGAAAACTCACTTTGAACAAAAGTTATGGCATTTTTGTATCACAGGTCACAAATAGTGTTTTCTCAACGAGAGATGGCCAAAATGAACACTTCATGCAGAACTCCTGTATTTTCATGAAAACTCACTGAAATCAAGCTGTAACTTCAAGTTTATGCATCTTTCTATGCTTTCAGGTTGAAACTTGACTGAAAACTCACTTTGAACAAAAGTTATGGCATTTTTGTATCACAGGTCACAAATGGTGTTTTCTCAGCGAGAGAAGGCCAAAATGAACACTTCATGCAGAACTCCTGTATTTTCATGAAAACTCACTGAAATCAAGCTGTAACTTCAAGTTTATGCATCTTTCTATGCTTTCAGGTTGAAACTTGACTGAAAACTCACTTTGAACAAAAGTTATGGCTGTTCTGTGTCGCAGGTCACAAATAGCGTTTTCTCAGCGAGAGAAGGCCAAAATGAACACTTCATGCAGAACTCCTGTATTTTGATGAAAACTCACTGAAATCAAGCTGTAACTTCAAGTTTATGCATCTTTCTATGCTTTCAGGTTGAAACTTGACTGAAAACTCACTTTGAACAAAAGTTATGGCATTTTTGTATCACAGGTCACAAATAGTGTTTTCTCAGCGAGAGAAGGCCAAAATGAACACTTCATGCAGAACTCCTGTATTTTGATGAAAACTCACTGAAATCAAGCTGTAACTTCAAGTTTATGCATCTTTCTATGCTTTCAGGTTGAAACTTGACTGAAAACTCACTTTGAACAAAAGTTATGGCATTTTTGTATCACAGGTCACAAATAGTGTTTTCTCAGCGAGAGAAGGCCAAAATGAACACTTCATGCAGAACTCCTGTATTTTCATGAAAACTCACTGAAATCAAGCTGTAACTTCAAGTTTATGCATCTTTCTATGCTTTCAGGTTGAAACTTGACTGAAAACTCACTTTGAACAAAAGTTATGGCATTTTTGTATCACAGGTCACAAATAGTGTTTTCTCAGCGAGAGAAGGCCAAAATGAACACTTCATGCAGAACTCCTGTATTTTCATGAAAACTCACTGAAATCAAGCTGTAACTTCAAGTTTATGCATCTTTCTATGCTTTCAGGTTGAAACTTGACTGAAAACTCACTTTGAACAAAAGTTATGGCATTTTTGTATCACAGGTCACAAATAGTGTTTTCTCAGCGGGAGAAGGCCAAAATGAACACTTCATGCAGAACTCCTGTATTTTGATGAAAACTCACTGAAATCAAGCTGTAACTTCAAGTTTATGCATCTTTCTATGCTTTCAGGTTGAAACTTGACTGAAAACTCACTTTGAACAAAAGTTATGGCATTTTTGTATCACAGGTCACAAATAGCGTTTTCTCAGCGAGAGAAGGCCAAAATGAACACTTCATGCAGAACTCCTGTATTTTGATGAAAACTCACTGAAATCAAGCTGTAACTTCAAGTTTATGCATCTTTCTATGCTTTCAGGTTGAAACTTGACTGAAAACTCACTTTGAACAAAAGTTATGGCATTTTTGTATAACAGGTCACAAATCGTGTTTTCTCAGCGAGAGAAGGCCAAAATGAACACTTCATGCAGAACTCCTGTATTTTGATGAAAACTCACTGAAATCAAGCTGTAACTTCAAGTTTATGCATCTTTCTATGCTTTCAGGTTGAAACTTGACTGAAAACTCACTTTGAACAAAAGTTATGGCTGTTCTGTGTCGCAGGTCACAAATAGCGTTTTCTCAGCGAGAGAAGGCCAAAATGAACACTTCATGCAGAACTCCTGTATTTTGATGAAAACTCACTGAAATCAAGCTGTAACTTCAAGTTTATGCATCTTTCTATGCTTTCAGGTTGAAACTTGACTGAAAACTCACTTTGAACAAAAGTTATGGCATTTTTGTATCACAGGTCACAAATAGTGTTTTCTCAGCGAGAGAAGGCCAAAATGAACACTTCATGCAGAACTCCTGTATTTTGATGAAAACTCACTGAAATCAAGCTGTAACTTCAAGTTTATGCATCTTTCTATGCTTTCAGGTTGAAACTTGACTGAAAACTCACTTTGAACAAAAGTTATGGCATTTTTTTATCACAGGTCACAAATAGCGTTTTCTCAGCGAGAGAAGGCCAAAATGAACACTTCATGCAGAACTCCTGTATTTTGATGAAAACTCACTGAAATCAAGCTGTAACTTCAAGTTTATGCATCTTTCTATGCTTTCAGGTTGAAACTTGACTGAAAACTCACTTTGAACAAAAATTATGGCTGTTCTGTGTCGCAGGTCACAAATAGCGTTTTCTCAGCGAGAGAAGGCCAAAATGAACACTTCATGCAGAACTCCTGTATTTTGATGAAAACTCACTGAAATCAAGCTGTAACTTCAAGTTTATGCATCTTTCTATGCTTTCAGGTTGAAACTTGACTGAAAACTCACTTTGAACAAAAGTTATGGCATTTTTGTATCACAGGTCACAAATAGTGTTTTCTCAGCGAGAGAAGGCCAAAATGAACACTTCATGCAGAACTCCTGTATTTTGATGAAAACTCACTGAAATCAAGCTGTAACTTCAAGTTTATGCATCTTTCTATGCTTTCAGGTTGAAACTTGACTGAAAACTCACTTTGAACAAAAGTTATGGCATTTTTGTATCACAGGTCACAAATAGTGTTTTCTCAGCGAGAGAAGGCCAAAATGAACACTTCATGCAGAACTCCTGTATTTTGATGAAAACTCACTGAAATAAAGCTGTAACTTCAAGTTTATGCATCTTTCTATGCTTTCAGGTTGAAACTTGACTGAAAACTCACTTTGAACAAAAGTTATGGCATTTTTGTATCACAGGTCACAAATAGTGTTTTCTCAGCGAGAGAAGGCCAAAATGAACACTTCATGCAGAACTCCTGTATTTTGATGAAAACTCACTGAAATCAAGCTGTAACTTCAAGTTTATGCATCTTTCTATGCTTTCAGGTTGAAACTTGACTGAAAACTCACTTTGAACAAAAGTTATGGCATTTTTGCATAACAGGTCACAAATAGTGTTTTCTCAGCGAGAGAAGGCCAAAATGAACACTTCATGCAGAACTCCTGTATTTTGATGAAAACTCACTGAAATCAAGCTGTAACTTCAAGTTTATGCATCTTTCTATGCTTTCAGGTTGAAACTTGACTGAAAACTCACTTTGAACAAAAGTTATGGCATTTTTGTATCACAGGTCACAAAGAGTGTTTTCTCAGCGAGAGAAGGCCAAAATGAACACTTCATGCAGAACTCCTGTATTTTGATGAAAACTCACTGAAATCAAGCTGTAACTTCAAGTTTATGCATCTTTCTATGCTTTCAGGTTGAAACTTGACTGAAAACTCACTTTGAACAAAAGTTATGGCTATTCTGTGTCGCAGGTCACAAATAGCGTTTTCTCAGCGAGACAAGGCCAAAATGAAAACTTCATGCAGAACTCCTGTATTTTGATGAAAACTCACTGAACTCAAGCTGTAACTTCAAGTTTATGCATCTTTCTATGCTTTCAGGTTGAAACTTGACTGAAAACTCACTTTGAACAAAAGTTATGGCATTTTTGTATCACAGGTCACAAATAGCGTTTTCTCAGCGAGAGAAGGCCAAAATGAACACTTCATGCAGAACTCCTGTATTTTGATGAAAACTCACTGAAATCAAGCTGTAACTTCAAGTTTATGCATCTTTCTATGCTTTCAGGTTGAAACTTGACTGAAAACTCACTTTGAAAAAAAGTTATGGCATTTTTGTATCACAGGTCACAAATAGTGTTTTCTCAGCGAGAGAAGGCCAAAATGAACACTTCATGCAGAACTCCTGTATTTTGATGAAAACTCACTTAACTCAAGCTGTAACTTCAAGTTTATGCATCTTTCTATGCTTTCAGGTTGAAACTTGACTGAAAACTCACTTTGAACAAAAGTTATGGCATTTTTGTATCACAGGTCACAAATAGCGTTTTCTCAGCGAGAGAAGGCCAAAATGAACACTTCATGCAGAACTCCTGTATTTTGATGAAAACTCACTGAAATCAAGCTGTAACTTCAAGTTTATGCATCTTTCTATGCTTTCAGGTTGAAACTTGACTGAAAACTCACTTTGAACAAAAGTTATGGCATTTTTGTATCACAGGTCAAAAAGAGTGTTTTCTCAGCGAGAGAAGGCCAAAATGAACACTTCATGCAGAACTCCTGTATTTTGATGAAAACTCACTGAAATCAAGCTGTAACTTCAAGTTTATGCATCTTTCTATGTTTTCAGGTTGAAACTTGACTGAAAACTCACTTTGAACAAAAGTTATGGCATTTTTGTATCACAGGTCACAAATAGTGTTTTCTCAGCGAGAGAAGGCCAAAATGAACACTTCATGCAGAACTCCTGTATTTTGATGAAAACTCACTGAAATCAAGCTGTAACTTCAAGTTTATGCATCTTTCTATGCTTTCAGGTTGAAACTTGACTGAAAACTCACTTTGAACAAAAGTTATGGCATTTTTGTATCACAGGTCACAAATAGTGTTTTCTCAGCGAGAGAAGGCCAAAATGAACACTTCATGCAGAACTCCTGTATTTTCATGAAAACTCACTGAAATCAAGCTGTAACTTCAAGTTTATGCATCTTTCTATGCTTTCAGGTTGAAACTTGACTGAAAACTCACTTTGAACAAAAGTTATGGCTGTTCTGTGTCGCAGGTCACAAATAGCGTTTTCTCAGCGAGAGAAGGCCAAAATGAACACTTCATGCAGAACTCCTGTATTTTGATGAAAACTCACTGAAATCAAGCTGTAACTTCAAGTTTATGCATCTTTCTATGCTTTCAGGTTGAAACTTGACTGAAAACTCACTTTGAACAAAAGTTATGGCATTTTTGTATAACAGGTCACAAATCGTGTTTTCTCAGCGAGAGAAGGCCAAAATGAACACTTCATGCAGAACTCCTGTATTTTGATGAAAACTCACTGAAATCAAGCTGTAACTTCAAGTTTATGCATCTTTCTATGCTTTCAGGTTGAAACTTGACTGAAAACTCACTTTGAACAAAAGTTATGGCATTTTTGTATCACAGGTCACAAATAGTGTTTTCTCAGCGAGAGAAGGCCAAAATGAACACTTCATGCAGAACTCCTGTATTTTGATGAAAACTCACTGAAATCAAGCTGTAACTTCAAGTTTATGCATCTTTCTATGCTTTCAGGTTGAAACTTGACTGAAAACTCACTTTGAACAAAAGTTATGGCATTTTTGTATCACAGGTCACAAATAGTGTTTTCTCAGCGAGAGAAGGCCAAAATGAACACTTCATGCAGAACTCCTGTATTTTGATGAAAACTCACTGAAATCAAGCTGTAACTTCAAGTTTATGCATCTTTCTATGCTTTCAGGTTGAAACTTGACTGAAAACTCACTTTGAACAAAAGTTATGGCTGTTCTGTGTCGCAGGTCACAAATAGTGTTTTCTCAGCGAGAGAAGGCCAAAATGAACACTTCATGCAGAACTCCTGTATTTTGATGAAAACTCACTGAAATCAAGCTGTAACTTCAAGTTTATGCATCTTTCTATGCTTTCAGGTTGAAACTTGACTGAAAACTCACTTTGAACAAAAGTTATGGCATTTTTGTATCACAGGTCACAAATAGTGTTTTCTCAGCGAGAGAAGGCCAAAATGAACACTTCATGCAGAACTCCTGTATTTTGATGAAAACTCACTGAAATCAAGCTGTAACTTCAAGTTTATGCATCTTTCTATGCTTTCAGGTTGAAACTTGACTGAAAACTCACTTTGAACAAAAGTTATGGCATTTTTGTATCACAGGTCACAAATAGTGTTTTCTCAGCGAGAGAAGGCCAAAATGAACACTTCATGCAGAACTCCTGTATTTTCATGAAAACTCACTGAAATCAAGCTGTAACTTCAAGTTTATGCATCTTTCTATGCTTTCAGGTTGAAACTTGACTGAAAACTCACTTTGAACAAAAGTTATGGCTGTTCTGTGTCGCAGGTCACAAATAGCGTTTTCTCAGCGAGAGAAGGCCAAAATGAACACTTCATGCAGAACTCCTGTATTTTGATGAAAACTCACTGAAATCAAGCTGTAACTTCAAGTTTATGCATCTTTCTATGCTTTCAGGTTGAAACTTGACTGAAAACTCACTTTGAACAAAAGTTATGGCATTTTTGTATAACAGGTCACAAATCGTGTTTTCTCAGCGAGAGAAGGCCAAAATGAACACTTCATGCAGAACTCCTGTATTTTGATGAAAACTCACTGAAATCAAGCTGTAACTTCAAGTTTATGCATCTTTCTATGCTTTCAGGTTGAAACTTGACTGAAAACTCACTTTGAACAAAAGTTATGGCATTTTTGTATCACAGGTCACAAATAGTGTTTTCTCAGCGAGAGAAGGCCAAAATGAACACTTCATGCAGAACTCCTGTATTTTGATGAAAACTCACTGAAATCAAGCTGTAACTTCAAGTTTATGCATCTTTCTATGCTTTCAGGTTGAAACTTGACTGAAAACTCACTTTGAACAAAAGTTATGGCATTTTTGTATCACAGGTCACAAATAGTGTTTTCTCAGCGAGAGAAGGCCAAAATGAACACTTCATGCAGAACTCCTGTATTTTGATGAAAACTCACTGAAATCAAGCTGTAACTTCAAGTTTATGCATCTTTCTATGCTTTCAGGTTGAAACTTGACTGAAAACTCACTTTGAACAAAAGTTATGGCTGTTCTGTGTCGCAGGTCACAAATAGTGTTTTCTCAGCGAGAGAAGGCCAAAATGAACACTTCATGCAGAACTCCTGTATTTTGATGAAAACTCACTGAAATCAAGCTGTAACTTCAAGTTTATGCATCTTTCTATGCTTTCAGGTTGAAACTTGACTGAAAACTCACTTTGAACAAAAGTTATGGCATTTTTGTATCACAGGTCACAAATAGTGTTTTCTCAGCGAGAGAAGGCCAAAATGAACACTTCATGCAGAACTCCTGTATTTTGATGAAAACTCACTGAAATCAGGCTGTAACTTCAAGTTTATGCATCTTTCTATGCTTTCAGGTTGAAACTTGACTGAAAACTCCCTTTGAACAAAAGTTATGGCTGTTCTGTGTCGCAGGTCACAAATAGCGTTTTCTCAGCGAGAGAAGGCAAAAATGAACACTTCATGCAGAACTCCTGTATTTTGATGAAAACTCACTGAAATCAAGCTGTAACTTCAAGTTTATGCATCTTTCTATGCTTTCAGGTTGAAACTTGACTGAAAACTCACTTTGAACAAAAGTTATGGCTGTTCTGTGTCGCAGGTCACAAATAGCGTTTTCTCAGCGAGACGAGGCCAAAATGAACACTTCATGCAGAACTCCTGTATTTTGATGAAAACTCACTGAAATCAAGCTGTAACTTCAAGTTTATGCATCTTTCTATGCTTTCAGGTTGAAACTTGACTGAAAACTCACTTTGAACAAAAGTTATGGCATTTTTGTATCACAGGTCACAAATAGTGTTTTCTCTGCGAGAGAAGGCCAAAATGAACACTTCATGCAGAACTCCTGTATTTTCATGAAAACTCACTGAAATCAAGCTGTAACTTCAAGTTTATGCATCTTTCTATGCTTTCAGGTTGAAACTTGACTGAAAACTCACTTTGAACAAAAGTTATGGCATTTTTGTATCACAGGTCACAAATAGCGTTTTCTCAGCGAGAGAAGGCCAAAATGAACACTTCATGCAGAACTCCTGTATTTTGATGAAAACTCACTGAAATCAAGCTGTAACTTCAAGTTTATGCATCTTTCTATGCTTTCAGGTTGAAACTTGACTGAAAACTCACTTTGAACAAAAGTTATGGCTGTTCTGTGTCGCAGGTCACAAATAGCGTTTTCTCAGCGAGAGAAGGCCAAAATGAACACTTCATGCAGAACTCCTGTATTTTGATGAAAACTCACTGAAATCAAGCTGTAACTTCAAGTTTATGCGTCTTTCTATGCTTTCAGGTTGAAACTTGACTGAAAACTCACTTTGAACAAAAGTTATGGCATTTTTGTATCACAGGTCACAAATAGTGTTTTCTCAGCGAGAGAAGGCCAAAATGAACACTTCATGCAGAACTCCTGTATTTTGATGAAAACTCACTGAAATCAAGCTGTAACTTCAAGTTTATGCATCTTTCTATGCTTTCAGGTTGAAACTTGACTGAAAACTCACTTTGAACAAAAGTTATGGCATTTTTGTATCACAGGTCACAAATAGCGTTTTCTCAGCGAGACGAGGCCAAAATGAACACTTCATGCAGAACTCCTGTATTTTGATGAAAACTCACTGAAATCAAGCTGTAACTTCAAGTTTTTGCATCTTTCTATGCTTTCAGGTTAAAACTTGACTGAAAACTCACTTTGAACAAAAGTTATGGCTGTTCTGTGTCGCAGGTCACAAATAGCGTTTTCTCAGCGAGAGAAGGCCAAAATGAACACTTCATGCAGAACTCCTGTATTTTGATGAAAACTCACTGAAATCAAGCTGTAACTTCAAGTTTATGCATCTTTCTATGCTTTCAGGTTGAAACTTGACTGAAAACTCACTTTGAACAAAAGTTATGGCATTTTTGCATAACAGGTCACAAATAGTGTTTTCTCAGCGAGAGAAGGCCAAAATGAACACTTCATGCAGAACTCCTGTATTTTGATGAAAACTCACTGAAATCAAGCTGTAACTTCAAGTTTATGCATCTTTCTATGCTTTCAGGTTGAAACTTGACTGAAAACTCACTTTGAACAAAAGTTATGGCTATTCTGTGTCGCAGGTCACAAATAGCGTTTTCTCAGCGAGACAAGGCCAAAATGAAAACTTCATGCAGAACTCCTGTATTTTGATGAAAACTCACTGAACTCAAGCTGTAACTTCAAGTTTATGCATCTTTCTATGCTTTCAGGTTGAAACTTGACTGAAAACTCACTTTGAACAAAAGTTATGGCATTTTTGCATAACAGGTCACAAATAGTGTTTTCTCAGCGAGAGAAGGCCAAAATGAACACTTCATGCAGAACTCCTGTATTTTGATGAAAACTCACTGAAATCAAGCTGTAACTTCAAGTTTATGCATCTTTCTATGCTTTCAGGTTGAAACTTGACTGAAAACTCACTTTGAACAAAAGTTATGGCATTTTTGTATCACAGGTCACAAAGAGTGTTTTCTCAGCGAGAGAAGGCCAAAATGAACACTTCATGCAGAACTCCTGTATTTTGATGAAAACTCACTGAAATCAAGCTGTAACTTCAAGTTTATGCATCTTTCTATGCTTTCAGGTTGAAACTTGACTGAAAACTCACTTTGAACAAAAGTTATGGCTATTCTGTGTCGCAGGTCACAAATAGCGTTTTCTCAGCGAGACAAGGCCAAAATGAACACTTCATGCAGAACTCCTGTATTTTGATGAAAACTCACTGAACTCAAGCTGTAACTTCAAGTTTATGCATCTTTCTATGCTTTCAGGTTGAAACTTGACTGAAAACTCACTTTGAACAAAAGTTATGGCATTTTTGTATCACAGGTCACAAATAGCGTTTTCTCAGCGAGAGAAGGCCAAAATGAACACTTCATGCAGAACTCCTGTATTTTGATGAAAACTCACTGAACTCAAGCTGTAACTTCAAGTTTATGCATCTTTCTATGCTTTCAGGTTGAAACTTGACTGAAAACTCACTTTGAACAAAAGTTATGGCATTTTTGTATCACAGGTCACAAATAGCGTTTTCTCAGCGAGAGAAGGCCAAAATGAACACTTCATGCAGAACTCCTGTATTTTGATGAAAACTCACTGAAATCAAGCTGTAACTTCAAGTTTATGCATCTTTCTATGCTTTCAGGTTGAAACTTGACTGAAAACTCACTTTGAACAAAAGTTATGGCATTTTTGTATCACAGGTCACAAAGAGTGTTTTCTCAGCGAGAGAAGGCCAAAATGAACACTTCATGCAGAACTCCTGTATTTTGATGAAAACTCACTGAAATCAAGCTGTAACTTCAAGTTTATGCATCTTTCTATGTTTTCAGGTTGAAACTTGACTGAAAACTCACTTTGAACAAAAGTTATGGCATTTTTGTATCACAGGTCACAAATAGTGTTTTCTCAGCGAGAGAAGGCCAAAATGAACACTTCATGCAGAACTCCTGTATTTTGATGAAAACTCACTGAAATCAAGCTGTAACTTCAAGTTTATGCATCTTTCTATGCTTTCAGGTTAAAACTTGACTGAAAACTCACTTTGAACAAAAGTTATGGCATTTTTGTATCACAGGTCACAAATAGTGTTTTCTCAGCGAGAGAAGGCCAAAATGAACACTTCATGCAGAACTCCTGTATTTTGATGAAAACTCACTGAAATCAAGCTGTAACTTCAAGTTTATGCATCTTTCTATGCTTTCAGGTTGAAACTTGACAGAAAACTCACTTTGAACAAAAGTTATGGCTTTTCTGTGTCGCAGGTCACAAATAGCGTTTTCTCAGCGAGACAAGGCCAAAATGAAAACTTCATGCAGAACTCCTGTATTTTGATGAAAACTCACTGAACTCAAGCTGTAACTTCAAGTTTATGCATCTTTCTATGCTTTCAGGTTGAAACTTGACTGAAAACTCACTTTGAACAAAAGTTATGGCATTTTTGTATCACAGGTCACAAATAGCGTTTTCTCAGCGAGAGAAGGCCAAAATGAACACTTCATGCAGAACTCCTGTATTTTGATGAAAACTCACTGAAATCAAGCTGTAACTTCAAGTTTATGCATCTTTCTATGCTTTCAGGTTGAAACTTGACTGAAAACTCACTTTGAACAAAAGTTATGGCATTTTTGTATCACAGGTCACAAATAGTGTTTTCTCAGCGAGAGAAGGCCAAAATGAACACTTCATGCAGAACTCCTGTATTTTGATGAAAACTCACTGAAATCAAGCTGTAACTTCAAGTTTATGCATCTTTCTATGCTTTCAGGTTGAAACTTGACTGAAAACTCACTTTGAACAAAAGTTATGGCTTTTCTGTGTCGCAGGTCACAAATAGCGTTTTCTCAGCGAGACAAGGCCAAAATGAAAACTTCATGCAGAACTCCTGTATTTTGATGAAAACTCACTGAACTCAAGCTGTAACTTCAAGTTTATGCATCTTTCTATGCTTTCAGGTTGAAACTTGACTGAAAACTCACTTTGAACAAAAGTTATGGCATTTTTGTATCACAGGTCACAAATAGTGTTTTCTCAGCGAGAGAAGGCCAAAATGAACACTTCATGCAGAACTCCTGTATTTTCATGAAAACTCACTGAAATCAAGCTGTAACTTCAAGTTTATGCATCTTTCTATGCTTTCAGGTTGAAACTTGACTGAAAACTCACTTTGAACAAAAGTTATGGCATTTTTGTATCACAGGTCACAAATAGTGTTTTCTCAGCGAGAGAAGGCCAAAATGAACACTTCATGCAGAACTCCTGTATTTTGATGAAAACTCACTGAAATCAAGCTGTAACTTCAAGTTTATGCATCTTTCTATGCTTTCAGGTTGAAACTTGACTGAAAACTCACTTTGAACAAAAGTTATGGCATTTTTGTATCACAGGTCACAAATAGTGTTTTCTCAGCGAGAGAAGGCCAAAATGAACACTTCATGCAGAACTCCTGTATTTTGATGAAAACTCACTGAAATCAAGCTGTAACTTCAAGTTTATGCATCTTTCTATGCTTTCAGGTTGAAACTTGACTGAAAACTCACTTTGAACAAAAGTTATGGCATTTTTGTATCACAGGTCACAAATAGTGTTTTCTCAGCGACACAAGGCCAAAATGAACACTTCATGCAGAACTCCTGTATTTTGATGAAAACTCACTGAAATCAAGCTGTAACTTCAAGTTTTTGCATCTTTCTATGCTTTCAGGTTGAAACTTGACTGAAAACTCACTTTGAACAAAAGTTATGGCATTTTTGTATCACAGGTCACAAATAGTGTTTTCTCAGCGAGAGAAGGCCAAAATGAACACTTCATGCAGAACTCCTGTATTTTGATGAAAACTCACTGAAATAAAGCTGTAACTTCAAGTTTATGCATCTTTCTTTGCTTTCAGGTTGAAACTTGACTGAAAACTCAAATTGAACAAAAGTTATGGCATTTTTGTATCACAGGTCACAAATAGTGTTTTCTCAGCGAGAGAAGGCCAAAATGAACACTTCATGCAGAACTCCTGTATTTTGATGAAAACTCACTGAAATCAAGCTGTAACTTCAAGTTTATGCATCTTTCTATGCTTTCAGGTTGAAACTTGACAGAAAACTCACTTTGAACAAAAGTTATAGCTGTTCTGTGTCGCAGGTCACAAAGAGCGTTTTCTCAGCGAGAGAAGGCCAAAATGAACACTTCATGCAGAACTCCTGTATTTTGATGAAAACTCACTGAAATCAAGCTGTAACTTCAAGTTTATGCATCTTTCTATGCTTTCAGGTTGAAACTTGACTGAAAACTCACTTTGAACAAAAGTTATGGCATTTTTGTATCACAGGTCACAAATAGTGTTTTCTCAGCGAGAGAAGGCCAAAATGAACACTTCATGCAGAACTCCTGTATTTTGATGAAAACTCACTGAAATCAAGCTGTAACTTCAAGTTTATGCATCTTTCTATGCTTTCAGGTTGAAACTTGACTGAAAACTCAAATTGAACAAAAGTTATGGCATTTTTGTATCACAGGTCACAAATCGTGTTTTCTCAGCGAGAGAAGGCCAAAATGAACACTTCATGCAGAACTCCTGTATTTTGATGAAAACTCACTGAAATCAAGCTGTAACTTCAAGTTTATGCATCTTTCTATGCTTTCAGGTTGAAACTTGACAGAAAACTCACTTTGAACAAAAGTTATAGCTGTTCTGTGTCGCAGGTCACAAAAAGCGTTTTCTCAGCGAGAGAAGGCCAAAATGAACACTTCATGCAGAACTCCTGTATTTTCATGAAAACTCACTGAAATCAAGCTGTAACTTCAAGTTTATGCATCTTTCTATGCTTTCAGGTTGAAACTTGACAGAAAACTCACTTTGAACAAAAGTTATAGCTGTTCTGTGTCGCAGGTCACAAATAGCGTTTTCTCAGCGAGAGAAGGCCAAAATGAACACTTCATGCAGAACTCCTGTATTTTGATGAAAACTCACTGAAATCAAGCTGTAACTTCAAGTTTATGCATCTTTCAATGCTTTCAGGTTGAAACTTGACTGAAAACTCACTTTGAACAAAAGTTATGGCATTTTTGTATCACAGGTCACAAATAGTGTTTTCTCAGCGAGAGAAGGCCAAAATGAACACTTCATTCAGAACTCCTGTATTTTGATGAAAACTCACTGAAATCAAGCTGTAACTTCAAGTTTATGCATCTTTCTATGCTTTCAGGTTGAAACTTGACTGAAAACTCAAATTGAACAAAAGTTATGGCATTTTTGTATCACAGGTCACAAATAGTGTTTTCTCAGCGAGAGAAGGCCAAAATGAACACTTCATGCAGAACTCCTGTATTTTGATGAAAACTCACTGAAATCAAGCTGTAACTTCAAGTTTATGCATCTTTCTATGCTTTCAGGTTGAAACTTGACAGAAAACTCACTTTGAACAAAAGTTATAGCTGTTCTGTGTCGCAGGTCACAAATAGCGTTTTCTCAGCGAGAGAAGGCCAAAATGAACACTTCATGCAGAACTCCTGTATTTTGATGAAAACTCACTGAAATCAAGCTGTAACTTCAAGTTTATGCATCTTTCTATGCTTTCAGGTTGAAACTTGACTGAAAACTCACTTTGAACAAAAGTTATGGCATTTTTGTATCACAGGTCACAAATAGTGTTTTCTCAGCGAGAGAAGGCCAAAATGAACACTTCATGCAGAACTCCTGTATTTTGATGAAAACTCACTGAAATCAAGCTGTAACTTCAAGTTTATGCATCTTTCTTTGCTTTCAGGTTGAAACTTGACAGAAAACTCACTTTGACTAAAAGTTATAGCTGTTCTGTGTCGCAGGTCACAAAAAGCGTTTTCTCAGCGAGAGAAGGCCAAAATGAACACTTCATGCAGAACTCCTGTATTTTCATGAAAACTCACTGAAATCAAGCTGTAACTTCAAGTTTATGCATCTTTCTATGCTTTCAGGTTGAAACTTGACAGAAAACTCACTTTGAACAAAAGTTATAGCTGTTCTGTGTCGCAGGTCACAAATAGCGTTTTCTCAGCGAGAGAAGGCCAAAATGAACACTTCATGCAGAACTCCTGTATTTTGATGAAAACTCACTGAAATCAAGCTGTAACTTCAAGTTTATGCATCTTTCAATGCTTTCAGGTTGAAACTTGACTGAAAACTCACTTTGAACAAAAGTTATGGCATTTTTGTATCACAGGTCACAAATAGTGTTTTCTCAGCGAGAGAAGGCCAAAATGAACACTTCATTCAGAACTCCTGTATTTTGATGAAAACTCACTGAAATCAAGCTGTAACTTCAAGTTTATGCATCTTTCTATGCTTTCAGGTTGAAACTTGACTGAAAACTCAAATTGAACAAAAGTTATGGCATTTTTGTATCACAGGTCACAAATAGTGTTTTCTCAGCGAGAGAAGGCCAAAATGAACACTTCATGCAGAACTCCTGTATTTTGATGAAAACTCACTGAAATCAAGCTGTAACTTCAAGTTTATGCATCTTTCTATGCTTTCAGGTTGAAACTTGACAGAAAACTCACTTTGAACAAAAGTTATAGCTGTTCTGTGTCGCAGGTCACAAATAGCGTTTTCTCAGCGAGAGAAGGCCAAAATGAACACTTCATGCAGAACTCCTGTATTTTGATGAAAACTCACTGAAATCAAGCTGTAACTTCAAGTTTATGCATCTTTCTATGCTTTCAGGTTGAAACTTGACTGAAAACTCACTTTGAACAAAAGTTATGGCATTTTTGTATCACAGGTCACAAATAGTGTTTTCTCAGCGAGAGAAGGCCAAAATGAACACTTCATGCAGAACTCCTGTATTTTGATGAAAACTCACTGAAATCAAGCTGTAACTTCAAGTTTATGCATCTTTCTTTGCTTTCAGGTTGAAACTTGACTGAAAACTCAAATTGAACAAAAGTTATGGCATTTTTGTATCACAGGTCACAAATAGTGTTTTCTCAGCGAGAGAAGGCCAAAATGAACACTTCATGCAGAACTCCTGTATTTTCATGAAAACTCACTGAAATCAAGCTGTAACTTCAAGTTTATGCATCTTTCTATGCTTTCAGGTTGAAACTTGACTGAAAACTCACTTTGAACAAAAGTTATGGCTGTTCTGTGTCGCAGGTCACAAATAGTGTTTTCTCAGCGAGAGAAGGCCAAAATGAACACTTCATGCAGAACTCCTTTATTTTGATGAAAACTCACTGAAATCAAGCTGTAACTTCAAGTTTATGCATCTTTCTATGCTTTCAGGTTGAAACTTGACTGAAAACTCACTTTGAACAAAAGTTATGGCATTTTTGTATCACAGGTCACAAATAGTGTTTTCTCAGCGAGAGAAGGCCAAAATGAACACTTCATGCAGAACTCCTGTATTTTGATGAAAACTCACTGAAATCAAGCTGTAACTTCAAGTTTATGCATCTTTCTATGCTTTCAGGTTGAAACTTGACTGAAAACTCACTTTGAACAAAAGTTATGGCATTTTTGTATCACAGGTCACAAATAGTGTTTTCTCAGCGAGAGAAGGCCAAAATGAACACTTCATGCAGAACTCCTGTATTTTGATGAAAACTCACTGAAATCAAGCTGTAACTTCAAGTTTATGCATCTTTCTATGCTTTCAGGTTGAAACTTGACTGAAAACTCGCTTTGAACAAAAGTTATGGCATTTTTGTATCACAGGTCACAAATAGTGTTTTCTCAGCGAGACAAGGCCAAAATGAACACTTCATGCAGAACTCCTGTATTTTGATGAAAACTCACTGAAATCAAGCTGTAACTTCAAGTTTTTGCATCTTTCTATGCTTTCAGGTTGAAACTTGACTGAAAACTCACTTTGAACAAAAGTTATGGCATTTTTGTATCACAGGTCACAAATAGTGTTTTCTCAGCGAGAGAAGGCCAAAATGAACACTTCATGCAGAACTCCTGTATTTTGATGAAAACTCATTGAAATCAAGCTGTAACTTCAAGTTTATGCATCTTTCTTTGCTTTCAGGTTGAAACTTGACTGAAAACTCAAATTGAACAAAAGTTATGGCATTTTTGTATCACAGGTCACAAATAGTGTTTTCTCAGCGAGAGAAGGCCAAAATGAACACTTCATGCAGAACTCCTGTATTTTGATGAAAACTCACTGAAATCAAGCTGTAACTTCAAGTTTATGCATCTTTCTATGCTTTCAGGTTGAAACTTGACAGAAAACTCACTTTGAACAAAAGTTATAGCTGTTCTGTGTCGCAGGTCACAAAGAGCGTTTTCTCAGCGAGAGAAGGCCAAAATGAACACTTCATGCAGAACTCCTGTATTTTGATGAAAACTCACTGAAATCAAGCTGTAACTTCAAGTTTATGCATCTTTCTATGCTTTCAGGTTGAAACTTGACTGAAAACTCACTTTGAACAAAAGTTATGGCATTTTTGTATCACAGGTCACAAATAGTGTTTTCTCAGCGAGAGAAGGCCAAAATGAACACTTCATGCAGAACTCCTGTATTTTGATGAAAACTCACTGAAATCAAGCTGTAACTTCAAGTTTATGCATCTTTCTATGCTTTCAGGTTGAAACTTGACTGAAAACTCAAATTGAACAAAAGTTATGGCATTTTTGTATCACAGGTCACAAATCGTGTTTTCTCAGCGAGAGAAGGCCAAAATGAACACTTCATGCAGAACTCCTGTATTTTGATGAAAACTCACTGAAATCAAGCTGTAACTTCAAGTTTATGCATCTTTCTATGCTTTCAGGTTGAAACTTGACAGAAAACTCACTTTGAACAAAAGTTATAGCTGTTCTGTGTCGCAGGTCACAAATAGCGTTTTCTCAGCGAGAGAAGGCAAAAATGAACACTTCATGCAGAACTCCTGTATTTTGATGAAAACTCACTGAAATCAAGCTGTAACTTCAAGTTTATGCATCTTTCTATGCTTTCAGGTTGAAACTTGACTGAAAACTCACTTTGAAAAAAAAGTTATGGCATTTTTGTATCACAGGTCACAAATAGTGTTTTCTCAGCGAGACAAGGCCAAAATGAACACTTCATGCAGAACTCCTGTATTTTGATGAAAACTCACTGAAATCAAGCTGTAACTTCAAGTTTTTGCATCTTTCTATGCTTTCAGGTTGAAACTTGACTGAAAACTCACTTTGAACAAAAGTTATGGCATTTTTGTATCACAGGTCACAAATAGTGTTTTCTCAGCGAGAGAAGGCCAAAATGAACACTTCATGCAGAACTCCTGTATTTTGATGAAAACTCACTGAAATCAAGCTGTAACTTCAAGTTTATGCATCTTTCTATGCTTTCAGGTTGAAACTTGACAGAAAACTCACTTTGAACAAAAGTTATAGCTGTTCTGTGTCGCAGGTCACAAATAGCGTTTTCTCAGCGAGAGAAGGCCAAAATGAACACTTCATGCAGAACTCCTGTATTTTGATGAAAACTCACTGAAATCAAGCTGTAACTTCAAGTTTATGCATCTTTCAATGCTTTCAGGTTGAAACTTGACTGAAAACTCACTTTGAACAAAAGTTATGGCATTTTTGTATCACAGGTCACAAATAGTGTTTTCTCAGCGAGAGAAGGCCAAAATGAACACTTCATTCAGAACTCCTGTATTTTGATGAAAACTCACTGAAATCAAGCTGTAACTTCAAGTTTATGCATCTTTCTATGCTTTCAGGTTGAAACTTGACTGAAAACTCAAATTGAACAAAAGTTATGGCATTTTTGTATCACAGGTCACAAATCGTGTTTTCTCAGCGAGAGAAGGCCAAAATGAACACTTCATGCAGAACTCCTGTATTTTGATGAAAACTCACTGAAATCAAGCTGTAACTTCAAGTTTATGCATCTTTCTATGCTTTCAGGTTGAAACTTGACAGAAAACTCACTTTGAACAAAAGTTATAGCTGTTCTGTGTCGCAGGTCACAAATAGCGTTTTCTCAGCGAGAGAAGGCCAAAATGAACACTTCATGCAGAACTCCTGTATTTTGATGAAAACTCACTGAAATCAAGCTGTAACTTCAAGTTTATGCATCTTTCTATGCTTTCAGGTTGAAACTTGACTGAAAACTCACTTTGAACAAAAGTTATGGCATTTTTGTATCACAGGTCACAAATAGTGTTTTCTCAGCGAGAGAAGGCCAAAATGAACACTTCATGCAGAACTCCTGTATTTTGATGAAAACTCACTGAAATCAAGCTGTAACTTCAAGTTTATGCATCTTTCTATGCTTTCAGGTTGAAACTTGACTGAAAACTCACTTTGAACAAAAGTTATGGCATTTTTGTATCAGAGGTCACAAATAGTGTTTTCTCAGCGAGACAAGGCCAAAATGAACACTTCATGCAGAACTCCTGTATTTTGATGAAAACTCACTGAAATCAAGCTGTAACTTCAAGTTTATGCATCTTTCTATGCTTTCAGGTTGAAACTTGACTGAAAACTCACTTTGAACAAAAGTTATGGCATTTTTGTATCACAGGTCACAAATAGTGTTTTCTCAGCGAGAGAAGGCCAAAATGAACACTTCATGCAGAACTCCTGTATTTTGATGAAAACTCACTGAAATCAAGCTGTAACTTCAAGTTTATGCATCTTTCTATGCTTTCAGGTTGAAACTTGACTGAAAACTCAAATTGAACAAAAGTTATGGCATTTTTGTATCACAGGTCACAAATAGTGTTTTCTCAGCGAGAGAAGGCCAAAATGAACACTTCATGCAGAACTCCTGTATTTTGATGAAAACTCACTGAAATCAAGCTGTAACTTCAAGTTTATGCATCTTTCTATGCTTTCAGGTTGAAACTTGACAGAAAACTCACTTTGAACAAAAGTTATAGCTGTTCTGTGTCGCAGGTCACAAATAGCGTTTTCTCAGCGAGAGAAGGCCAAAATGAACACTTCATGCAGAACTCCTGTATTTTGATGAAAACTCACTGAAATCAAGCTGTAACTTCAAGTTTATGCATCTTTCTATGCTTTCAGGTTGAAACTTGACTGAAAACTCACTTTGAACAAAAGTTATGGCATTTTTGTATCACAGGTCACAAATAGTGTTTTCTCAGCGAGAGAAGGCCAAAATGAACACTTCATGCAGAACTCCTGTATTTTGATGAAAACTCACTGAAATCAAGCTGTAACTTCAAGTTTATGCATCTTTCTATGCTTTCAGGTTGAAACTTGACTGAAAACTCAAATTGAACAAAAGTTATGGCATTTTTGTATCACAGGTCACAAATCGTGTTTTCTCAGCGAGAGAAGGCCAAAATGAACACTTCATGCAGAACTCCTGTATTTTGATGAAAACTCACTGAAATCAAGCTGTAACTTCAAGTTTATGCATCTTTCTATGCTTTCAGGTTGAAACTTGACTGAAAACTCAAATTGAACAAAAGTTATGGCATTTTTGTGTCACAGGTCACAAATAGTGTTTTCTCAGCGAGAGAAGGCCAAAATGAACACTTCATGCAGAACTCCTGTATTTTGATGAAAACTCACTGAAATCAAGCTGTAACTTCAAGTTTATGCATTTTTCTATGCTTTCAGGTTGAAACTTGACTGAAAACTCACTTTGAACAAAAGTTATGGCATTTTTGTATCACAGGTCACAAATAGTGTTTTCTCAGCGAGAGAAGGCCAAAATGAACACTTCATGCAGAACTCCTGTATTTTGATGAAAACTCACTGAAATCAAGCTGTAACTTCAAGTTTATGCATCTTTCTATGCTTTCAGGTTGAAACTTGACAGAAAACTCACTTTGAACAAAAGTTATAGCTGTTCTGTGTCGCAGGTCACAAATAGCGTTTTCTCAGCGAGAGAAGGCCAAAATGAACACTTCATGCAGAACTCCTGTATTTTGATGAAAACTCACTGAAATCAAGCTGTAACTTCAAGTTTATGCATCTTTCAATGCTTTCAGGTTGAAACTTGACTGAAAACTCACTTTGAACAAAAGTTATGGCGTTTTTGTATCACAGGTCACAAATAGTGTTTTCTCAGCGAGAGAAGGCCAAAATGAACACTTCATTCAGAACTCCTGTATTTTGATGAAAACTCACTGAAATCAAGCTGTAACTTCAAGTTTATGCATCTTTCTATGCTTTCAGGTTGAAACTTGACTGAAAACTCAAATTGAACAAAAGTTATGGCATTTTTGTATCACAGGTCACAAATCGTGTTTTCTCAGCGAGAGAAGGCCAAAATAAACACTTCATGCAGAACTCCTGTATTTTGATGAAAACTCACTGAAATCAAGCTGTAACTTCAAGTTTATGCATCTTTCTATGCTTTCAGGTTGAAACTTGACAGAAAACTCACTTTGAACAAAAGTTATAGCTGTTCTGTGTCGCAGGTCACAAATAGCGTTTTCTCAGCGAGAGAAGGCCAAAATGAACACTTCATGCAGAACTCCTGTATTTTGATGAAAACTCACTGAAATCAAGCTGTAACTTCAAGTTTATGCATCTTTCTATGCTTTCAGGTTGAAACTTGACTGAAAACTCACTTTGAACAAAAGTTATGGCATTTTTGTATCACAGGTCACAAATAGTGTTTTCTCAGCGAGAGAAGGCCAAAATGAACACTTCATGCAGAACTCCTGTATTTTGATGAAAACTCACTGAAATCAAGCTGTAACTTCAAGTTTATGCATCTTTCTATGCTTTCAGGTTGAAACTTGACTGAAAACTCACTTTGAACAAAAGTTATGGCATTTTTGTATCACAGGTCACAAATAGTGTTTTCTCAGCGAGACAAGGCCAAAATGAACACTTCATGCAGAACTCCTGTATTTTGATGAAAACTCACTGAAATCAAGCTGTAACTTCAAGTTTATGCATCTTTCTATGCTTTCAGGTTGAAACTTGACTGAAAACTCACTTTGAACAAAAGTTATGGCATTTTTGTATCACAGGTCACAAATAGTGTTTTCTCAGCGAGAGAAGGCCAAAATGAACACTTCATGCAGAACTCCTGTATTTTGATGAAAACTCACTGAAATCAAGCTGTAACTTCAAGTTTATGCATCTTTCTATGCTTTCAGGTTGAAACTTGACTGAAAACTCAAATTGAACAAAAGTTATGGCATTTTTGTATCACAGGTCACAAATAGTGTTTTCTCAGCGAGAGAAGGCCAAAATGAACACTTCATGCAGAACTCCTGTATTTTGATGAAAACTCACTGAAATCAAGCTGTAACTTCAAGTTTATGCATCTTTCTATGCTTTCAGGTTGAAACTTGACAGAAAACTCACTTTGAACAAAAGTTATAGCTGTTCTGTGTCGCAGGTCACAAATAGCGTTTTCTCAGCGAGAGAAGGCCAAAATGAACACTTCATGCAGAACTCCTGTATTTTGATGAAAACTCACTGAAATCAAGCTGTAACTTCAAGTTTATGCATCTTTCTATGCTTTCAGGTTGAAACTTGACTGAAAACTCACTTTGAACAAAAGTTATGGCATTTTTGTATCACAGGTCACAAATAGTGTTTTCTCAGCGAGAGAAGGCCAAAATGAACACTTCATGCAGAACTCCTGTATTTTGATGAAAACTCACTGAAATCAAGCTGTAACTTCAAGTTTATGCATCTTTCTATGCTTTCAGGTTGAAACTTGACTGAAAACTCAAATTGAACAAAAGTTATGGCATTTTTGTATCACAGGTCACAAATCGTGTTTTCTCAGCGAGAGAAGGCCAAAATGAACACTTCATGCAGAACTCCTGTATTTTGATGAAAACTCACTGAAATCAAGCTGTAACTTCAAGTTTATGCATCTTTCTATGCTTTCAGGTTGAAACTTGACAGAAAACTCACTTTGAACAAAAGTTATAGCTGTTCTGTGTCGCAGGTCATAAATAGCGTTTTCTCAGCGAGAGAAGGCCAAAATGAACACTTCATGCAGAACTCCTGTATTTTAATGAAAACTCACTGAAATGAAGCTGTAACTTCAAGTTGATGCATCTTTCTATGCTTTCAGGTTGAAACTTGACTGAAAACTCACTTTGAACAAAAGTTATGGCATTTTTGTATCACAGGTCACAAATAGTGTTTTCTCAGCGTGAGAAGGACAAAATGAACACTTCATGCAGAACTCCTGTATTTTGATGAAAACTCACTGAAATCAAGCTGTAACTTCAAGTTTATGCATCTTTCTATGCTTTCAGTTTGAAACTTGACTGAAAACTCACTTTGAACAAAAGTTATGGCATTTTTGTATCACAGGTCACAAATAGTGTTTTCTCAGCGAGAGAAGGCCAAAATGAACACTTCATGCAGAACTCCTGTATTTTGATGAAAACTCACTGAAATCAAGCTGTAACTTCAAGTTTATGCATCTTTCTATGCTTTCAGGTTGAAACTTGACTGAAAACTCACTTTGAACAAAAGTTATGGCATTTTTGTATCACAGGTCACAAATAGTGTTTTCTCAGCGAGAGAAGGCCAAAATGAACACTTCATGCATAACTCCTGTATTTTGATGAAAACTCACTGAAATCAAGCTGTAACTTCAAGTTTATGCATCTTTCTTTGCTTTCAGGTTGAAACTTGACAGAAAACTCACTTTTAAAAAAAGTTATGGCATTTTTGTATCACAGGTCACAAATAGCGTTTTCTCAGCGAGAGAAGGCCAAAATGAAAACTTCATGCAGAACTCCTGTATTTTGAGGAAAACTCACTGAAATCTACCTGTAACTTCAAGTTTATGCATCTTTCTATGCTTTCAGGTTGAAACTTGACAGAAAACTCACTTTGAACTAAAGTTATGGCTGTTTTGTGTAACAGGTCACAAATAGTGTTTTCTCAGCGAGAGAAGGCCAAAATGAACACTTCATCCATAACCCCTGTATTTTGAGGAAAACTAACTGAAATCAACTTGTATCTTCAAGTTTATGCATCTTTCTATGCTTTCAGGTTGAAACTTGACAGAAAACTCACTTTTAAAAAAGTTATGGCATTTTTGAATCACAGATCTAAAAAAGTGTTTTCTCAGCGAGAGAAGGCCAAAATGAACACTTCATGCAGAACTCCTGTATTTTGAGGAAAACTAACTAAAATCAACTTGTAACTTCAAGTTTATGCATCTTTCTATGCTTTCAGGTTGAAACTTGACAGAAGACTAACTTTTAAAAAAAGTTCTGGCATTTTTGTGTCACAGGTCACAAATAGCGTTTTCTCAGCGAGAGAAGGCCAAAATGAACACTTCATGCAGAACTCCTGTATTTTGAGGAAAACTCACTGAAATCTACCTGTAACTTCAAGTTTATGCATCTTTCTATGCTTTCAGGTTGAAACTTGACAGAAAACTCACTTTGAACAAAAGTTATGGCTGTTTTGTGTAACAGGTCACAAATAGTGTTTTCTCAGCGAGAGAAGGCCAAAATGAACACTTCATGCATAACTCCTGTATTTTGAGGAAAACTAACTGAAATCAACTTGTATCTTCAAGTTTATGCATCTTTCTATGCTTTCAGGTTGAAACTTGACAGAAAACTGACTTTTAAAAAAAGTTATGGCATTTTTGTATCACAGGTCACAAATAGCGTTTTCTCAGCGAGAGAAGGCCAAAATGAAAACTTCATGCAGAACTCCTGTATTTTGAGGAAAACTCACTGAAATCTACCTGTAACTTCAAGTTTATGCATCTTTCTATGCTTTCAGGTTGAAACTTGACAGAAAACTCACTTTGAACTAAAGTTATGGCTGTTTTGTGTAACAGGTCACAAATAGTGTTTTCTCAGAGAGAGAAGGCCAAAATGAACACTTCATGCAGAACTCCTGTATTTTGATGAAAACTAACTGAAATCAACTTGTATCTTCAAGTTTATGCATCTTTCTATGCTTCCAGGTTGAAACTTGACTGAAAACTCACTTTGAACAAAAGTTATGGCATTTTTGTATCACAGGTCACAAATAGTGTTTTCTCAGCGAGAGAAGGCCAAAATGAACACTTCATGCAGAACTCCTGTATTTTGATGAAAACTCACTGAAATCAAGCTGTAACTTCAAGTTTATGCATCTTTCTATGCTTTCAGGTTGAAACTTGACTGAAAACTCACTTTGAACAAAAGTTAAGGCATTTTTGTATCACAGGTCACAAATAGTGTTTTCTCAGCGAGAGAAGGCCAAAATGAACACTTCATGCAGAACTCCTGTATTTTGATGAAAACTCACTGAAATCAAGCTGTAACTTCAAGTTTATGCATCTTTCTATGCTTTCAGGTTGAAACTTGACTGAAAACTCACTTTGAACAAAAGTTATGGCATTTTTGTATCACAGGTCACAAATAGTGTTTTCTCAGCGAGAGAAGGCCAAAATGAACACTTCATGCAGAACTCCTGTATTTTGATGAAAACTCACTGAAATCAAGCTGTAACTTCAAGTTTATGCATCTTTCTATGCTTTCAGGTTGAAACTTGACTGAAAACTCACTTTGAACAAAAGTTATGGCATTTTTGTATCACAGGTCACAAATAGTGTTTTCTCAGCGAGAGAAGGCCAAAATGAAAACTTCATGCAGAACTCCTGTATTTTGATGAAAACTCACTGAAATCAAGCTGTGACTTCAAGTTTATGCATCTTTCTATGCTTTCAGGTTGAAACTTGACAGAAAACTCACTTTGAAAAAAAGTTATGGCTGTTCTGTGTCGCAGGTCACAAATAGTGTTTTCTCAGCGAGAGAAGGCCAAAATGAACACTTCATGCAGAACTCCTGTATTTTGATGAAAACTCACTGAAATCAAGCTGTAACTTTAAGTTTATGCATCTTTCTATGCTTTCAGGTTGAAACTTGACTGAAAAGTCACTTTGAACAAAAGTTGTGGCATTTTTGTATCACAGGTCACAAATAGTGTTTTCTCAGCGTGAGAAGGACAAAATGAACACTTCATGCAGAACTCCTGTATTTTGATGAAAACTCACTGAAATCAAGCTGTAACTTCAAGTTTATGCATCTTTCTATGCTTTCAGGTTGAAACTTGACTGAAAACTCACTTTGAACAAAAGTTATGGCATTTTTGTATCACAGGTCACAAATAGTGTTTTCTCAGCGAGAGAAGGCCAAAATGAACACTTCATGCAGAACTCCTGTATTTTGATGAAAACTCACTGAAATCAAGCTGTAACTTCAAGTTTATGCATCTTTCTATGCTTTCAGGTTGAAACTTGACTGAAAACTCACTTTGAACAAAAGTTATGGCTGTTCCGTGTCGCAGGTCACAAATAGTGTTTTCTCAGCGAGAGAAGGCCAAAATGAACACTTCATGCAGAACTCCTGTATTTTGATGAAAACTCACTGAAATCAAGCTATAACTTCAAGTTTATGCATCTTTCTAATCTTTCAGGTTGAAACTTGACTGAAAACTCACTTTGAACAAAAGTTATGGCATTTTTGTATCACAGGTCACAAATAGTGTTTTCTCAGCGAGAGAAGGCCAAAATGAACACTTCATGCAGAACTCCTGTATTTTGATGAAAACTCACTGAAATCAAGCTGTAACTTCAAGTTTATGCATCTTTCTATGCTTTCAGGTTGAAACTTGACTGAAAACTCACTTTGAACAAAATTTATGGCATTTTTGTATCACAGGTCACAAATAGTGTTTTCTCAGCGAGAGAAGGCCAAAATGAACACTTCATGCAGAACTCCTGTATTTTGATGAAAACTCACTGAAATCAAGCTGTAACTTCAAGTTTATGCATCTTTCTATGCTTTCAGGTTGAAACTTGACAGAAAACTCACTTTGAACAAAAGTTAAGGCATTTTTGTATCACAGGTCACAAATAGTGTTTTCTCAGCGAGAGAAGGCCAAAATGAACACTTCATGCAGAACTCCTGTATTTTGATGAAAACTCACTGAAATCAAGCTGTAACTTCAAGTTTATGCACCTTTCTATGCTTTCAGGTTGAAACTTGACTGAAAACTCACTTTGAACAAAAGTTATGGCATTTTTGTATCACAGGTCACAAATAGTGTTTTCTCAGCGAGAGAAGGCCAAAATGAACACTTCATGCAGAACTCCTGTATTTTGATGAAAACGCACTGAAATCAAGCTGTAACTTCAAGTTTATGCATCTTTCTATGCTTTCAGGTTGAAACTTGACTGAAAACTCACTTTGAACAAAAGTTATGGCTGTTCTGTTTCGCAGGTCACAAATAGCGTTTTCTCAGCGAGAGAAGGCCAAAATGAACACTTCATGCAGAACTCCTGTATTTTGATGAAAACTCACTGAAATCAAGCTGTAACTTCAAGTTTCTGCATCTTTCTATGCTTTCAGGTTGAAACTTGACTGAAAACTCACTTTGAACAAAAGTTATGGCATTTTTGTATCACAGGTCACATATAGTGTTTTCTCAGCGAGAGAAGGCCAAAATGAACACTTCATGCAGAGCTCCTGTATTTTGATGAAAACTCACTGAAATCCACCTGTAACTTCAAGTTTATGCATCTTTCTATGCTTTCAGGTTGAAACTAGACTGAAAACTCACTTTGAACAAAAGTTATGGCATTTTTTTATCACAGGTCAAAAAAAGTGTTTTCTCAGCGAGAGAAGGCCAAAATGAACACTTCATGAATAACTCCTGTATTTTGAGGAAAACTAACTGAAATCAACTTGTATCTTCAAGTTTATGCATCTTTCTATGCTTTCAGGTTGAAACTTGACAGAAATCTCACTTTTAAAAAAAGTTATTGCATTTTTGAATCACAGGGCTAAAAAAGCGTTTTCTCAGCGAGAGAAGGCCAAAATGAACACTTCATGCAGAACTCCTGTATTTTGAGGAAAACTAACTAAAATCAACTTGTAACTTCAAGTTTATGCATCTTTCTATGCTTTCAGGTTGAAACTTGACTGAAAACTAACTTTTAAAAAAAGTTCTGGCATTTTTGTATCACAGGTCACAAATAGCGTTTTCTCAGCGAGAGAAGGCCAAAATGAACACTTCATGCAGAACTCCTGTATTTTGAGGAAAACTCACTGAAATCCGCCTGTAACTTCAAGTTTATGCATCTTTCTATGCTTTCAGGTTGAAACTTGACAGAAAACTCACTTTTAAAAAAACTTATGGCATTTTTGTATCACAGGTCACAAATAGCGTTTTCTCAGCGAGAGAAGGCCAAAATGAAAACTTCATGCAGAACTCCTGTATTTTGAGGAAAACTCACTGAAATCTACCTGTAACTTCAAGTTTATGCATCTTTCTATGCTTTCAGGTTGAAACTTGACTGAAAACTCACTTTGAACTAAAGTTATGGCTGTTTTGTGTAACAGGTCACAAATAGTGTTTTCTCAGAGAGAGAAGGCCAAAATGAACACTTCATGCAGAACTCCTGTATTTTGATGAAAACTAACTGAAATCAACTTGTATCTTCAAGTTTATGCATCTTTCTATGCTTCCAGGTTGAAACTTGACTGAAAACTCACTTTGAACAAAAGTTATGGCATTTTTGTATCACAGGTCACAAATAGTGTTTTCTCAGCGAGAGAAGGCCAAAATGAACACTTCATGCAGAACTCCTGTATTTTGATGAAAACTCACTGAAATCAAGCTGTAACTTCAAGTTTATGCATCTTTCTATGCTTTCAGGTTGAAACTTGACTGAAAACTCACTTTGAACAAAAGTTAAGGCATTTTTGTATCACAGGTCACAAATAGTGTTTTCTCAGCGAGAGAAGGCCAAAATGAACACTTCATGCAGAACTCCTGTATTTTGATGAAAACTCACTGAAATCAAGCTGTAACTTCAAGTTTATGCATCTTTCTATGCTTTCAGGTTGAAACTTGACTGAAAACTCACTTTGAACAAAAGTTATGGCATTTTTGTATCACAGGTCACAAATAGTGTTTTCTCAGCGAGAGAAGGCCAAAATGAACACTTCATGCAGAACTCCTGTATTTTGATGAAAACTCACTGAAATCAAGCTGTAACTTCAAGTTTATGCATCTTTCTATGCTTTCAGGTTGAAACTTGACTGAAAACTCACTTTGAACAAAAGTTATGGCATTTTTGTATCACAGGTCACAAATAGTGTTTTCTCAGCGAGAGAAGGCCAAAATGAAAACTTCATGCAGAACTCCTGTATTTTGATGAAAACTCACTGAAATCAAGCTGTGACTTCAAGTTTATGCATCTTTCTATGCTTTCAGGTTGAAACTTGACAGAAAACTCACTTTGAAAAAAAGTTATGGCTGTTCTGTGTCGCAGGTCACAAATAGTGTTTTCTCAGCGAGAGAAGGCCAAAATGAACACTTCATGCAGAACTCCTGTATTTTGATGAAAACTCACTGAAATCAAGCTGTAACTTCAAGTTTATGCATCTTTCTATGCTTTCAGGTTGAAACTTGACTGAAAAGTCACTTTGAACAAAAGTTGTGGCATTTTTGTATCACAGGTCACAAATAGTGTTTTCTCAGCGTGAGAAGGACAAAATGAACACTTCATGCAGAACTCCTGTATTTTGAGGAAAACTCACTGAAATCTACCTGTAACTTCAAGTTTATGCATCTTTCTATGCTTTCAGGTTGAAACTTGACAGAAAACTCACTTTTAAAAAAAGTTATGGCATTTTTTTATCACAGGTCACAAATAGCGTTTTCTCAGCGAGAGAAGGCCAAAATGAAAACTTCATGCAGAACTCCTGTATTTTGAGTAAAACTCACTGAAATCCACCTGTAACTTCAAGTTTAAGCATCTTTCTATGCTTTCAGGTTGAAACTAGACTGAAAACTCACTTTGAACAAAAGTTATGGCATTTTTTTATCACAGGTCAAAAAAAGTGTTTTCTCAGCGAGAGAAGGCCAAAATGAACACTTCATGAATAACTCCTGTATTTTGAGGAAAACTAACTGAAATCAACTTGTATCTTCAAGTTTATGCATCTTTCTATGCTTTCAGGTTGAAACTTGACTGAAAACTCACTTTTAAAAAAAGTTATGGCATTTTTGTATCACAGGTCAAAAAAAGCGTTTTCTCAGCGAGAGAATGCCAAAATGAACACTTCATGAATAACTCCTGTATTTTGAGGAAAACTAACTGAAATAAACTTGTATCTTCAAGTTTATGCATCTTTCTATGCTTTCAGGTTGAAACTTGACAGAAATCTCACTTTTAAAAAAAGTTATGGCATTTTTGAATCACAGGTCTAAAAAAGCGTTTTCTCAGCGAGAGAAGTTCAAAATGAAAACTTCATGCAAAACTCCTTTATTTTGAGTAAAACTCACTGAAATCCACCTGTAACTTCAAGTTTATGCATCTTTCTATGCTTTCAGGTTTAAACTAGACTGACACCTCACTTTGAACAAAAGTTATGGCATTTTTTTATCACAGGTCAAAAAAAGTGTTTTCTCAGCGAGAGAAGGCCAAAATGAACACTTCATGAATAACTCCTGTATTTTGAGGAAAACTAACTGAAATCCACCTGTAACTTCAAGTTTATGCATCTTTCTATGCTTTCAGGTTGAAACTTGACAGAAAACTCACTTTGAACTAAATTTATGGCTGTTTTGTGTCACAGGTCACAAATAGTGTTTTCTCAGCGAAAGAAAGCCAAAATGAACACTTCATGCAGAACTCCTTTATTTTGATGAAAACTCACTGAAATCCACCTGTAACTTCAAGTTTATGCATCTTTCTATGCTTTCAGGTTGAAACTTGACAGAAATCTCACTTTTAAAAAAAGGTATGGCATTTTTGAATCACATGTCACAAATAGCGTTTTCTCAGCGAGAGAAGGCCAAAATGAACACTTCATGCATAACTCCTGTATTTTGAGGAAAACTATCTGAAATCCACCTGTAACTTCAAGTTTATGAATCTTTCTATGCTTTCAGGTTGAAACTTTACAGAAAACTCACTTTGAACTAAAGTTATGGCTGTTTTGTGTCACAGGTCACAAATAGTGTTTTCTCAGCATGAGAAGGCCAAAATGAACACTTCATGCAGAACTCCTGTATTTTGAGGAAACCTCACTTAAATCCACCTGTAACTTCAAGATTATGCATCTTTCTATGCTTTCAGGTTGAAACTTGACTTAAAACTCACTTTTAAAAAAATTTATGGCATTTTTGTATCACAGGTCACAAATAGCGTTTTCTCAGCGAGAGAAGGCCAAAATGAACACTTCATGCAGAACTCCTGTATTTTGAGGAATACTCGCTGAAATCCGCCTGTAACTTCAAGTTTATGCATCTTTCTATGCTTTCAGGTTGAAACTTGACAGAAAACTCACTTTAAAAAAAAAGTTATGGCGTTTTTGTATCATAGGTCAAAAAAAGCGTTTTCTCAGCGAGAGAAGGCCAAAATGAACACTTTATGCATAACTCCTGTATTTTCAGGAAAACTCACTGAAATCCACCTGTAACTTCAAGTTTATGCATCTTTCTATGCTTTCAGGTGGAAACTTGGCTGAAAACTCACTTTGAATTAAAGTTATGGCTGTTTTGTGTCACCGGTCACAAATAGTGTTTTCTCAGCGAGAGAAGGCCAAAATGAACACTTCATGCAGAACTCCTTTATTTTGAGTAAAACTCACTGAAATCCACCTGTAACTTCAAGTTTATGCATCTTTCTATTCTTTCAGGTTGAAACTTGACAGAAAACTCACTTTTAAAAAAAAGTTATGGCATTTTTTTATCACAGGTCAAAAAAAGCGTTTTCTCAGCGAGAGAAGGCCAAAATGAACACTTCGTGCATAACTCCAGTATTTTGAGGAAAACTCACTGAAATCCACCTGTAACTTCAAGTTTATGCATCTTTCTATGCTTTCAGGTTGAACCTTGACAGCAAACTCACTTTTAAAAAAAGTTATGGAACTTTTGTATTACAGGTCACAAATAGTGTTTTCTCAGCGAGAGAAGGCCAAATTGAACACTTCATGCATAACTCCTGTATTTTGAGGAAAACTAACTGAAATCCACCTGTAACTTCAAGTTTATGCATCTTTCTATGCTTTCAGGTTGAAACTTGACAGAAAACTCACTTTGAACTAAAGTTATGGCTGTTTTGTGTCACAGGTCACAAATAGTGTTTTCTCAGCGAGAGAAGGCCAAAATGAACACTTCATGCAGAACTCCTGTATTTTGAGGAAACCTCACTGAAATCCACCTGTAACTTCAAGATTATGCATCTTTCTATGCTTTCAGGTTGAAACTTGACAGAAAACTCACTTTTAAAAAAAGTTATGGCATTTTTGTATCACAGGTCAAAAAAAGCGTTTTCTCAGCGAGAGAAGGCCAAAATGAACACTTCAAGCATAACTCCTGTATTTTGAGGTAAACTCACTGAAATCCACCTGTAACTTCAAGATTATGCATCTTTCTATGCTTTCAGGTTGAAACTTGACAGAAAACTCATTTTTAAAAAAAGTTATGGCATTTTTGTATCACAGGTCAAAAAAAGCGTTTTCTCAGCGAGAGAAGGCCAAAATGAACACTTCATGCAGAACTCCTTTATTTTGAGAAAACTCACCGAAATCCACCTGTAACTTCAAGTTTATGCGTCTTTCTATGCTTTCAGGCTGAAACTTGACAGAAAACTCACTTTGAAAAAAAGTTATGGCTGTTTTGTGTCACAGGTCACAAATAGATTTTTCTCAGCGAGAGAAGGCCAAAATGAACACTTCATGCATAACTCCTGTATTTTGAGGAAAACTCACTGAAATCAACCTGTAACTTTTAGTTTATGCATCTTTCTATGCTTTCAGGTTGAAACTTGACAGAAAACTCACTTTTAAAAAAAGTTATGGCATTTTTGTATCACAGTTCACAAATAGCGTTTTGTCAGCGAGAGAAGGCCAAAATGAACACTTCATGCATAACTCCTGTATTTTGAGGAAAACTCACTGAAATCTACCTGTAACTTCAAGTTTATGCATCTTTCTATGCTTTCAGGTTGAACCTTGACAGCAAACTCACTTTTAAAAAAAGTTATGGCTGTTTTGTGTCACAGGTCACAAATAGTGTTTTGTCAGTAATAGAAGCCAAAATGAAGACTTCATGAAGAACTCCTGTATTTTGAGGAAAACTCGCTGAAATCCACTTGTAACTTCAAGTTTATGCATCTTTCTATGCTTTCAGGTTGAAACTTGACAGAAAACTCACTTTGAACAAAAGTTATGGCATTTTTGTATCACAGGTCACAAAAAGCGTTTTCTCAGCGAGAGAAGGCCAAAATGAACACTTCATGCATAACTCCTGTATTTTGAGGAAAACTCACTGAAATCCACCTGTAACTTCAAGTTTATGCATCTTTCTATGCTTTCAGGTTGAAACTTGACAGAAAACTCACTTTTATAAAAAGTTATGGCATTTTTGTATCACAGGTCACAAATAGCGTTTTCTCAGCGAGAGAAGGCCAAAATGAAAACTTCATGCAGAACTCCTGTATTTTGAGGAAAACTCACTGAAATCCACCTGTAACTTCAAGTTTATGCATCTTTCTATGCTTTCAGGTTGAAACTTGACTGAAAACACACTTTCAACAAAAGGTATGTCTGTTTTGTATCACATGTCACAAATAGCGTTTTCTCAGTGAGAGAAGGCCAAAATGAAAACTTCATGCAGAACTCCTGTATTTTGAGTAAAACTCACTGAAATCCACCTGTAACTTCAAGTTTATGCATCTTTCTATGCTTTCAGGTTGAAACTTGACAGAAAACTCACTTTGAACAAAAGTTATGGCATTGTTTTATCACAGGTCAAAAAAAGTGTTTTCTCAGCGAGAGAAGGCCAAAATGAACACTTCATGAATAACTCCTGTATTTTGAGGAAAACTAACTGAAATCAACTTGTATCTTCAAGTTTATGCATCTTTCTATGCTTTCAGGTTGAAACTTGAGAGAAAACTCACTTTTAAAAAAGTTATAGCATTTTTGTATCACAGGTCAAAAAAAGCGTTTTCTCAGCGAGAGAATGCCAAAATGAACACTTCATGCAGAACTCCTGTATTTTGAGGAAAACTCACTGAAATCCACCTGTAACTTCAAGATTTTGCATCTTTCTATGCTTTCAGGTTGAAACTTGACAGAAAACTCACTTTTATAAAAAGTCATGGCATTTTCGTATCACAGGTCACAAAAAGCATTTTCTCAGCGAGAGAAGGCCAAATTGAACACTTCATGCAAAACTCCTGTATTTTGAGGAAAACTAACTGATATCAACTTGTGACTTCAAGTTTATGCATCTTTCTATGCTTTCAGTTGAAACTTGACAGAAAACCCACTTTTAAAAAAGTTATGGCATTTTTGTATCACAGGTCACAAATAGCGTTTTCTCAGCGAGAGAAGGCCAAAATGAAAACTTCATGCATAACTCCAGTATTTTGAGGAAACCTCACTGAAATCCACCTGTAACTTCAAGTTTATGCATCTTTCTATGCTTTCAGGTGGAAACTTGGCTGAAAACTCACTTTGAACTAAAGTTATGGCTGTTTTGTGTCACAGGTCACAAATAGTGTTTTCTCAGCGAGAGAAGGCCAAAATGAACACTTCATGCATAACTCCTGTGTTTTGAGGAAAACTAACTGAAATCCACCTGTAACTTCAAGTTTATGCATCTTTCTATGCTTTCAGTTTGAAACTTGACAGAAAACTCACTTTGAACTAAAGTTATGGCTGTTTTGTGTCACAGGTCACAAATAGTGTTTTCTCAGCGAGAGAAGGCCAAAATGAACACTTCATGCAGAACTCCTGTATTTTGAGGAAACCTCACTGAAATCCACCTGTAACTTCAAGATTATGCATCTTTCTATGCTTTCAGGTTGAAACTTGACAGAAAACTCACTTTTAAAAAAAGTTATGGCATTTTTGTATCACAGGTCAAAAAAAGCGTTTTCTCAGCGAGAGAAGGCCAAAATGAACACTTCATGCATAACTCCTGTATTTTGAGGTAAACTCACTGAAATCCACCTGTAACTTCAAGATTAGGCATCTTTCTATGCTTTCAGGTTGAAACTTGACAGAAAACTCAATTTTAAAAAAAGTTATGGCATTTTTGTATCACAGGTCAAAAAAAGCGTTTTCTCAGCGAGACAAGGCCAAAATGAACACTTCATGCAGAACTCCTTTATTTTGAGAAAATTCACCGAAATCCACCTGTAACTTCAAGTTTATGCGTCTTTCTATGCTTTCAGGTGTAAACTTGAAAGAAAACTCACTTTGAAAAAAAGTTATGGCTGTTTTGTGTCACAGGTCACAAATAGATTTTTCTCAGCGAGAGAAGGCCAAAATGAACACTTCATGCATAACTCCTGTATTTTGAGGAAAACTCACTGAAATCAACCTGTAACTTTTAGTTTATGCATCTTTCTATGCTTTCAGGGTGAAACTTGACAGAAAACTCACTTTTAAAAAAGTTATGGCATTTTTGTATCACAGTTCACAAATAGCGTTTTCACAGCGAGAGAAGGCCAAAATGAACACTTCATGCATAACTCCTGTATTTTGAGGAAAACTCACTGAAATCTACCTGTAACTTCAAGTTTATGCATCTTTCTATGCTTTCAGGTTGAAACTAAACTGAAAACTCACTTTGAACAAAAGTTATGGCATTGTTTTATCACAGGTCAAAAAAAGTGTTTTCTCAGCGAGAGAAGGCCAAAATGAACACTTCATGAATAACTCCTGTATTTTGAGGAAAACTAACTGAAATCAACTTGTATCTTCAAGTTTATGCATCTTTCTATGCTTTCAGGTTGAAACTTGAGAGAAAACTCACTTTTAAAAAAGTTATAGCATTTTTGTATCACAGGTCAAAAAAAGCGTTTTCTCAGCGAGAGAATGCCAAAATGAACACTTCATGCAGAACTCCTGTATTTTGAGGAAAACTCACTGAAATCCACCTGTAACTTCAAGTTTATGCATCTTTCTATGCTTTCAGGTTGAAACTTGACAGAAAACTCACTTTTAAAAAAAGTTATGGCATTTTTGTATCACAGGTCACAAATAGCGTTTTCTCAGCGAGAGAAGGCCAAAATGAACACTTCATGCATAACTCCTGTATTTTGAGGAAAACTCACTGAAATCAAGCTGTAACTTCAAGTTTATGCATCTTTCTATGCTTTCAGGTTGAAACTTGACAGAAAACTCACTTTGAACTAAATTTATGGCTGTTTTGTGTCACAGGTCACAAATAGTGTTTTCTCAGCGAGAGAAGGCCAAAATGAACACTTCAAGCAGAATTCCTTTATTTTGAGTAAAACTCACTGAAATCCACCTGTAACTTCAAGTTTATGCATCTTTCTATGCTTTCAGGTTGAAACTTGACAGAAATCTCACTTTTAAAAAAAGGTTTGGCATTTTTGAATCACATGTCACAAATAGCGTTTTCTCAGTGAGAGAAGGCCAAAATGAACACTTCATGCATAACTCCTGTATTTTGAGGAAAACTAACTGAAATCCACCTGTAACTTCAAGTTTATGAATCTTTCTATGCTTTCAGGTTGAAACTTGACAGAAAACTCACTTTGAACTAAAGTTATGGCTGTTTTGTGTCACAGGTCACAAATAGTGTTTTCTCAGCAAGAGAAGGCCAAAATGAACACTTCATGCATAACTCCTGTATTTTGAGGAAAACTAACTGAAATCCACCTGTAACTTCAAGATTTTGCATCTTTCTATGCTTTCAGGTTGAAACTTGACAGAAAACTCACTTTTATAAAAAGTCATGGCATTTTCGTATCACAGGTCACAAAAAGCATTTTCTCAGCGAGAGAAGGCCAAATTGAACACTTCATGCAAAACTCCTGTATTTTGAGGAAAACTAACTGATATCAACTTGTGACTTCAAGTTTATGCATCTTTCTATGCTTTCAGGTTGAAACTTGACAGAAAACCCACTTTTAAAAAAAGTTATGGCATTTTTGTATCACAGGTCACAAATAGCGTTTTCTCAGCGAGAGAAGGCCAAAATGAAAACTTCATGCATAACTCCAGTATTTTGAGGAAACCTCACTGAAATCCACCTGTAACTTCAAGTTTATGCATCTTTCTATGCTTTCAGGTGGAAACGTGGCTGAAAACTCACTTTGAACTAAAGTTATGGCTGTTTTGTGTCACAGGTCACAAATAGTGTTTTCTCAGCGAGAGAAGGCCAAAATGAACACTTCATGCATAACTCCTGTGTTTTGAGGAAAACTAACTGAAATCCACCTGTAACTTCAAGTTTATGCATCTTTCTATGCTTTCAGTTTGAAACTTGACAGAAAACTCACTTTGAACTAAAGTTATGGCTGTTTTGTGTCACAGGTCACAAATAGTGTTTTCTCAGCGAGAGAAGGCCAAAATGAACACTTCATGCAGAACTCCTGTATTTTGAGGAAACCTCACTGAAATCCACCTGTAACTTCAAGATTATGCATCTTTCTATGCTTTCAGGTTGAAACTTGACAGAAAACTCACTTTTAAAAAAAGTTATGGCATTTTTGTATCACAGGTCAAAAAAAGCGTTTTCTCAGCGAGAGAAGGCCAAAATGAACACTTCATGCATAACTCCTGTATTTTGAGGTAAACTCACTGAAATCCACCTGTAACTTCAAGATTAGGCATCTTTCTATGCTTTCAGGTTGAAACTTGACAGAAAACTCAATTTTAAAAAAAGTTATGGCATTTTTGTATCACAGGTCAAAAAAAGCGTTTTCTCAGCGAGACAAGGCCAAAATGAACACTTCATGCAGAACTCCTTTATTTTGAGAAAATTCACCGAAATCCACCTGTAACTTCAAGTTTATGCGTCTTTCTATGCTTTCAGGTTGAAACTTGACAGAAAACTCACTTTGAAAAAAAGTTATGGCTGTTTTGTGTCACAGGTCACAAATAGATTTTTCTCAGCGAGAGAAGGCCAAAATGAACACTTCATGCATAACTCCTGTATTTTTAGGAAAACTCACTGAAATCAACCTGTAACTTTTAGTTTATGCATCTTTCTATGCTTTCAGGTTGAAACTTGACAGAAAACTCACTTTTCAAAAAAGTTATGGCATTTTTGTATCACAGTTCACAAATAGCGTTTTCACAGCGAGAGAAGGCCAAAATGAACACTTCATGCATAACTCCTGTATTTTGAGGAAAACTCACTGAAATCTACCTGTAACTTCAAGTTTATGCATCTTTCTATGCTTTCAGGTTGAACCTTGACAGCAAACTCACTTTTAAAAAAAGTTATGGAACTTTTGTATTACAGGTCACAAATAGTGTTTTCTCAGCGAGAGAAGGCCAAATTGAACACTTCATGCATAACTCCTGTATTTTGAGGAAAACTAACTGAAATCCACCTGTAACTTCAAGTTTATGCATCTTTCTATGCTTTCAGGTTGAAACTTGACAGAAAACTCACTTTTAAAAAAAGTTATGGCATTGTTGTATCACAGGTCACAAAAAGCGTTTTCTCAGCGTAAGAAGGCCAAAATGAACACTTCACACAGAACTGTATTTTGAGGAAAACTCATTGAAATCCACCTGTAACTTCAAGATTATGCATCTTTCTATGCTTTCAGGTTGAAACTTGACAGAAAACTCACTTTTAAAAAGAGTTATGGCATTTTTGTATCACAGGTCAAAAAAAGCGTTTTCTCAGCGAGAGAAGGCCAAAATGAACACTTCATGCAGAACTCCTTTATTTTGAGAAAACTCACCGAAATCCACCTGTAACTTCAAGTTTATGCGTCTTTCTATGCTTTCAGGTTGAAACTTGACAGAAAACTCACTTTGAAAAAAAGTTATGGCTGTTTTGTGTCACAGGTCACAAATAGATTTTTCTCAGCGAGAGAAGGCCAAAATGAACACTTCATGCATAACTCCTGTATTTTGAGGAAAACTCACTGAAATCAACCTGTAACTTTTAGTTTATGCATCTTTCTATGCTTTCAGGTTGAAACTTGACAGAAAACTCACTTTTTAAAAAAAGTTATGGCATTTTTGTATCACAGTTCACAAATAGCGTTTTCTCAGCGAGAGAAGGCCAAAATGAACACTTCATGCATAACTCCTGTATTTTGAGGAAAACTCACTGAAATCAACCTGTAACTTTTAGTTTATGCATCTTTCTATGCTTTCAGGGTGAAACTTGACAGAAAACTCACTTTTAAAAAAGTTATGGCATTTTTGTATCACAGTTCACAAATAGCGTTTTCACAGCGAGAGAAGGCCAAAATGAACACTTCATGCATAACTCCTGTATTTTGAGGAAAACTCACTGAAATCTACCTGTAACTTCAAGTTTATGCATCTTTCTATGCTTTCAGGTTGAAACTAAACTGAAAACTCACTTTGAACAAAAGTTATGGCATTGTTTTATCACAGGTCAAAAAAAGTGTTTTCTCAGCGAGAGAAGGCCAAAATGAACACTTCATGAATAACTCCTGTATTTTGAGGAAAACTAACTGAAATCAACTTGTATCTTCAAGTTTATGCATCTTTCTATGCTTTCAGGTTGAAACTTGAGAGAAAACTCACTTTTAAAAAAGTTATAGCATTTTTGTATCACAGGTCAAAAAAAGCGTTTTCTCAGCGAGAGAATGCCAAAATGAACACTTCATGCAGAACTCCTGTATTTTGAGGAAAACTCACTGAAATCCACCTGTAACTTCAAGTTTATGCATCTTTCTATGCTTTCAGGTTGAAACTTGACAGAAAACTCACTTTTAAAAAAAGTTATGGCATTTTTGTATCACAGGTCACAAATAGCGTTTTCTCAGCGAGAGAAGGCCAAAATGAACACTTCATGCATAACTCCTGTATTTTGAGGAAAACTCACTGAAATCAAGCTGTAACTTCAAGTTTATGCATCTTTCTATGCTTTCAGGTTGAAACTTGACAGAAAACTCACTTTGAACTAAATTTATGGCTGTTTTGTGTCACAGGTCACAAATAGTGTTTTCTCAGCGAGAGAAGGCCAAAATGAACACTTCAAGCAGAATTCCTTTATTTTGAGTAAAACTCACTGAAATCCACCTGTAACTTCAAGTTTATGCATCTTTCTATGCTTTCAGGTTGAAACTTGACAGAAATCTCACTTTTAAAAAAAGGTTTGGCATTTTTGAATCACATGTCACAAATAGCGTTTTCTCAGTGAGAGAAGGCCAAAATGAACACTTCATGCATAACTCCTGTATTTTGAGGAAAACTAACTGAAATCCACCTGTAACTTCAAGTTTATGAATCTTTCTATGCTTTCAGGTTGAAACTTGACAGAAAACTCACTTTGAACTAAAGTTATGGCTGTTTTGTGTCACAGGTCACAAATAGTGTTTTCTCAGCAAGAGAAGGCCAAAATGAACACTTCATGCATAACTCCTGTATTTTGAGGAAAACTAACTGAAATCCACCTGTAACTTCAAGATTTTGCATCTTTCTATGCTTTCAGGTTGAAACTTGACAGAAAACTCACTTTTATAAAAAGTCATGGCATTTTCGTATCACAGGTCACAAAAAGCATTTTCTCAGCGAGAGAAGGCCAAATTGAACACTTCATGCAAAACTCCTGTATTTTGAGGAAAACTAACTGATATCAACTTGTGACTTCAAGTTTATGCATCTTTCTATGCTTTCAGGTTGAAACTTGACAGAAAACCCACTTTTAAAAAAAGTTATGGCATTTTTGTATCACAGGTCACAAATAGCGTTTTCTCAGCGAGAGAAGGCCAAAATGAAAACTTCATGCATAACTCCAGTATTTTGAGGAAACCTCACTGAAATCCACCTGTAACTTCAAGTTTATGCATCTTTCTATGCTTTCAGGTGGAAACGTGGCTGAAAACTCACTTTGAACTAAAGTTATGGCTGTTTTGTGTCACAGGTCACAAATAGTGTTTTCTCAGCGAGAGAAGGCCAAAATGAACACTTCATGCATAACTCCTGTGTTTTGAGGAAAACTAACTGAAATCCACCTGTAACTTCAAGTTTATGCATCTTTCTATGCTTTCAGTTTGAAACTTGACAGAAAACTCACTTTGAACTAAAGTTATGGCTGTTTTGTGTCACAGGTCACAAATAGTGTTTTCTCAGCGAGAGAAGGCCAAAATGAACACTTCATGCAGAACTCCTGTATTTTGAGGAAACCTCACTGAAATCCACCTGTAACTTCAAGATTATGCATCTTTCTATGCTTTCAGGTTGAAACTTGACAGAAAACTCACTTTTAAAAAAAGTTATGGCATTTTTGTATCACAGGTCAAAAAAAGCGTTTTCTCAGCGAGAGAAGGCCAAAATGAACACTTCATGCATAACTCCTGTATTTTGAGGTAAACTCACTGAAATCCACCTGTAACTTCAAGATTAGGCATCTTTCTATGCTTTCAGGTTGAAACTTGACAGAAAACTCAATTTTAAAAAAAGTTATGGCATTTTTGTATCACAGGTCAAAAAAAGCGTTTTCTCAGCGAGACAAGGCCAAAATGAACACTTCATGCAGAACTCCTTTATTTTGAGAAAATTCACCGAAATCCACCTGTAACTTCAAGTTTATGCGTCTTTCTATGCTTTCAGGTTGAAACTTGACAGAAAACTCACTTTGAAAAAAAGTTATGGCTGTTTTGTGTCACAGGTCACAAATAGATTTTTCTCAGCGAGAGAAGGCCAAAATGAACACTTCATGCATAACTCCTGTATTTTTAGGAAAACTCACTGAAATCAACCTGTAACTTTTAGTTTATGCATCTTTCTATGCTTTCAGGTTGAAACTTGACAGAAAACTCACTTTTCAAAAAAGTTATGGCATTTTTGTATCACAGTTCACAAATAGCGTTTTCACAGCGAGAGAAGGCCAAAATGAACACTTCATGCATAACTCCTGTATTTTGAGGAAAACTCACTGAAATCTACCTGTAACTTCAAGTTTATGCATCTTTCTATGCTTTCAGGTTGAACCTTGACAGCAAACTCACTTTTAAAAAAAGTTATGGAACTTTTGTATTACAGGTCACAAATAGTGTTTTCTCAGCGAGAGAAGGCCAAATTGAACACTTCATGCATAACTCCTGTATTTTGAGGAAAACTAACTGAAATCCACCTGTAACTTCAAGTTTATGCATCTTTCTATGCTTTCAGGTTGAAACTTGACAGAAAACTCACTTTTAAAAAAAGTTATGGCATTGTTGTATCACAGGTCACAAAAAGCGTTTTCTCAGCGTAAGAAGGCCAAAATGAACACTTCACACAGAACTGTATTTTGAGGAAAACTCATTGAAATCCACCTGTAACTTCAAGATTATGCATCTTTCTATGCTTTCAGGTTGAAACTTGACAGAAAACTCACTTTTAAAAAGAGTTATGGCATTTTTGTATCACAGGTCAAAAAAAGCGTTTTCTCAGCGAGAGAAGGCCAAAATGAACACTTCATGCAGAACTCCTTTATTTTGAGAAAACTCACCGAAATCCACCTGTAACTTCAAGTTTATGCGTCTTTCTATGCTTTCAGGTTGAAACTTGACAGAAAACTCACTTTGAAAAAAAGTTATGGCTGTTTTGTGTCACAGGTCACAAATAGATTTTTCTCAGCGAGAGAAGGCCAAAATGAACACTTCATGCATAACTCCTGTATTTTGAGGAAAACTCACTGAAATCAACCTGTAACTTTTAGTTTATGCATCTTTCTATGCTTTCAGGTTGAAACTTGACAGAAAACTCACTTTTAAAAAAAGTTATGGCATTTTTGTATCACAGTTCACAAATAGCGTTTTCTCAGCGAGAGAAGGCCAAAATGAACACTTCATGCATAACTCCTGTATTTTGAGGAAAACTCACTGAAATCTACCTGTAACTTCAAGTTTATGCATCTTTCTATGCTTTCAGGTTGAACCTTGACAGCAAACTCACTTTTAAAAAAAGTTATGGAACTTTTGTATTACAGGTCACAAATAGTGTTTTCTCAGCGAGAGAAGGCCAAATTGAACACTTCATGCATAACTCCTGTATTTTGAGGAAAACTAACTGAAATCCACCTGTAACTTCAAGTTTATGCATCTTTCTGTGCTTTCAGGTTGAAACTTGACAGAAAACTCACTTTTAAACACAGTTATGGCATTGTTGTATCACAGGTCACAAATAGCGTTTTCTCAGCGTAAGAAGGCCAAAATGAACACTTCACACAGAACTGTATTTTGAGGAAAACTCATTGAAATCCACCTGTAACTTCAAGTTTATGCCTCTTTCTATGCTTTCAGGTTGAAACTTGACAGAAAACTCACTTTTAAAAAAAGTTATGGCATTTTCGTGTCACAGGTCACAAAAAGCGTTTTCTCAGCGAGACAAGGCCAAAATGAACACTTCATGCATAACTCCTGTATTTTGAAGAAAACTCACTGAAATCCACCTGTAACTTCAAGATTATGCATCTTTCTATGCTTTCAGGTTGAAACTTGACAGAAAACTCACTTTTAAAAAAAGTTATGGCATTTTTGTATGACAGGTAAAAAAATAGCGTTTTCTCAGCGAGAAAAGACCAAAATGAACACTTCATTCATAACTCCTGTATTTTGAGGAAATCTCACTGAAATCCACCTGTAACTTCAAGATTTTGCATCTTTCTATGCTTTCAGGTTGAAACTTGACAGAAAACTCACTTTTATAAAAAGTTATGGCATTTTCGTATCACAGGTCACAAAAAGCATTTTCTCAGCGAGAGAAGGCCAAATTGAACACTTCATGCAAAACTCCTGTATTTTGAGGAAAACTAACTGATATCAACTTGTAACTTCAAGTTTATGCATCTTTCTATGCTTTCAGGTTGAAACTTGACAGAAAACCCACTTTTAAAAAAAGTTATGGCATTTTTGTTTCACAGGTCACAAATAGCGTTTTCTCAGCGAGAGAAGGCCAAAATGAAAACTTCATGCATAACTCCTGTATTTTGAGGAAAACTAACTGAAATCAACTTGTAACTTCAAGTTTATGCATCTTTCTATGCTTTCAGGTTGATACTTGACTGAAAACTCACTTTGAACTAAAGTTATGGCTGTTTTGTGTCACAGGTCACAAATAGTGTTTTCTCAGCGAGAGAAGGCCAAAATGAACACTTCATGCATAACTCCTGTGTTTTGAGGAAAACTCACTGAAATCCACCTGTAACTTCAAGTTGATGCATCTTTCTATGCTTTCAGGTTGAAACTTGACTGAAAACTCACTTTGAACTAAAGTTATGGCTGTTTTGTGTCACAGGTCACAAATAGTGTTTTGTCAGTAATAGAAGCCAAAATGAAGACTTCATGAAGAACTCCTGTATTTTGAGGAAAACTCGCTGAAATCCACTTGTAACTTCAAGTTTATGCATCTTTCTATGCTTTCAGGTTGAAACTTGACAGAAAACTCACTTTGAACAAAAGTTATGGCATTTTTGTATCACAGGTCACAAAAAGCGTTTTCTCAGCGAGAGAAGGCCAAAATGAACACTTCATGCATAACTCCTGTATTTTGAGGAAAACTCACTGAAATCCACCTGTAACTTCAAGTTTATGCATCTTTCTATGCTTTCAGGTTGAAACTTGACTAAAAACTCACTTTGAACAAAAGTTATGGCTGTTTTGTGTCAAAGGTCACAAATAGTGTTTTCTCAGCGAGAGAAGGCCAAAATCAACACTTCATGCAGAACTCCTGTATTTTGAGGAAAACTCGCTGAAATCCACCTGTAACTTCAAGTTTATGCATCTTTCTATGCTTTCAGGTTGAAACTTGACAGAAAACTCACTTTTATAAAAAGTTATGGCATTTTTGTATCACAGGTCACAAATAGCGTTTTCTCAGCGAGAGAAGGCCAAAATGAAAACTTCATGCAGAACTCCTGTATTTTGAGGAAAACTCACTGAAATCCACCTGTAACTTCAAGTTTATGCATCTTTCTATACTTTCAGTTTGAAAACTGACTGAAGACTCACTTTAAATGAAAGTAATGGCTGTTTTGTATCATAAGTCAGAGAATTCTTTTATCAGTGCGAGGAGGCCTAAATAAATACTTCTTGCATAACTCCTGTATTTTGAGGAAAACTGAGTGAAATCAACCTGTATCTTCAAGTTTATGCATCTTTCTATGCTTTCAGGTTGAAACTTGACTGAAATCTCACTTTGAAAAAAAGTATGGCTGTTTTGTATCACAGGTCACAAATAGCGTTTTCACAGCGAGAGAAGGCTAAAATGAACACTTCATGAAGAAGTCCTGTATTTTTAGGAAAACTCACTGAAATCCACCTGTAACTTCAAGTTTATGCATCTTTCTATGCTTTCAGGTTGAAACTTGACTAAAAATTCACTTTGAAAAAAAGTTACGTCTGTTTTGTATCACAGGTCACAAATAGTGTTTTCACAGTGAGAGAAGGCCAAAATGAACACTTCATGCAGAACACCTGTATTTTGAGGAAAACTCACTGAAATCCACCTGTAACTTCAAGTTTATGCATCTTTCTATGCTTTCAGGTTGAAACTTGACTGAAAACACACTTTGAAAAAAAGTTATGTCTGTTTTGTATCACAGGTCACAAATAGTGTTTTCATAGTGAGAGAATGCCAAAATTAAAACTTCATGCAGAACTCCTGTATTCTGAGGTAAACTCACTGAAATCCACCTGTAACATCAAGTTTATGCATCTTTCTATGCTTTCGGGTTGAAACTAGACTGAAAACTCAGTTTGAAAAAAAGTTATGGCTTTTTTGTGTCATAGTTCCCAAATAGCGTTTTGTCAGTGACAGAAGGCCAAAATGAACACTTCATGCATAACTCCTGTATTTTGAGGAACACTGAGTGAAATCCACATGTAACTTCAAGTTTATCCATCTTTCTATTCTTTCAGTTTTAAACTTGACTGAAAACTCACTTTGAACAAAAGTTATGGCTGTTTTGTATCACGTCCCATATAGCGTTTTCTCAGCAAGAGAAGGCCAAAATGAAAACTTAATGCATAACTCCTGTATTTTGAGGAAAACTGGGTGAAATCCATTACTAATTTCAAGTTTATGCATCTTTCTATGCTTTCAGGTTGCAACTTGAATGAAAAGTCACTTTGAACAAAAAAAACATTTCGTACAGTACTCCTGACTGAACTCCACCTTTAACTTCTTTAACTTCAAGTTTATGCATCTTTCTGTGCTTTGTTTGATTTCTGTGATACAAAACAGCCATAACTTTCGTTCAAAGTGAGTTTTCAGTCAAGTTTCAAACTGAAAGCATGGAAAGATGCGAAAACTTGAATTTACAGGTGGATTTTATTCAGTTTTCCTCAAAATACAGGAGTTATGCATGAAGTGTTCATTTTGGCCTTCTCTTGCTGAGAAAACGCTATTTGGGACATGTGATACAAAACAGCCATCACTTTTTTTCAAAGTGAGTTTTCATTCAAGTTTCAACCTGAAAGCATAGAAAGATGCATCAACTTGAATTTATAGGTGGATTTCACTCAGTTTTCCTAAAAATACAGGAGTTATGCATGAAGTGTTCATTTTGGCCTTCTCTCGCAGAGAAAACGCTATTTGGTACATTTGATACAAAATAGCCAGAACTTTTGTTGAAAGTGAGTTTTCAGTCAAGTTTCAAACTGAAAGCATAGAAAGATGCATACACTTGAAGTTACAGTTGGATTTCACTCAGTTTTCCTCAAAATAAATGAGTTATGCATGAAGTGTTCATTTTGGCCTTCTCTCGCTGAGATAACGCTATTTTGGACCTGTGATACAAAACAGCCATAACTTTTTTTCAGTTCTAATTTTCACCTTCTGGTGCAACCTAGACACATCATCAGTGTTGTATCCTGGGGTCACGGGGTGTTTCGTGTCTCACAACAGACACCCTCGCCTAGGCGACCCAGCCGGGGTGATCAAGTCCCGGCTTATGTCTTGGTAGCTTTTGTGGTCCACGGATCGCCCCGCTTGATCCACAGCCATCTGGACGCCTTCTCTGCTGCGTCGGAGATGTTCTTGATGGCTTTTCTGTGCTGCAGTCCCTTCATTCCCAGCATCTTGAGTGCCCTGCTGAGAGACTGGCCGGCAAATCCTCTGCAACCGACCTCGATGGGGTTGCATTGGGTCCTCCATCCCTTGCTTCGGCATTCACCTGCCAGCTCCTCGTACTTGGCCCTCTTCCTCTCAAAGGCCTCCTCCATTCGGTCTTCCCAGGGGACAGTCAACTCCAGCAGGACCACCTGTCTTGTTGACTCTGACACTAGGACCATGTCAGGCCTGAGTGTGGTCACTGCAATGTTCTCCGGGAACTTGAGCTGTCTCCCTAGGTCGACCTTCAGCTGCCATTTTGGCCTTCTCTCGCTGAGAAAACACTATTTGTGACCTGTGATACAAAAATGCCATAACTTTTGTTCAAAGTGAGTTTTCATTCAAGTTTCACCCTGAAAGCATAGAAAGATGCATAAACTTGAAGTTACAGGTTGATTTCAGTGAGTTTTCTTCAAAATACAGGAGTTATGCATGAAGTGTTCATTTTGGCCTTCCCTCGCTGAGAAAACGCTATTTGTGACCTGTGATACAAAAATGCCATAACTTTTTTTAAAAGTGAGTTTTCAGTCAAGTTTCAACCTGAAAGCATAGAAAGATGCATAAACTTGAAGTTACAGGTGGATTTCAGTGAGTTTTACTCAAAACACAGGAGTTATGCATTAAGTGTTCATTTTGGCCTCCTCTCACTGATAAAACGCAGTCTTTGACCTGTGATACAAAAATGCCATAACTTTTTTTAAAAGTGAGTTTTCAGTCAAATTTCAACCTGAAAGCATAGAAAGATGCATAAACTTGAAGTTACAGGTGGATTTCACTCAGTTTTTCTCAAAATAAAGGAATTATGCATGAAGTGTTCATTTTTCCCTCCTCTCACTGATAAAACGCATTCTGTGATCTTGGAAAAAAACAGCCATAACTTTTTTTCAAAGTCAGTTTTCAGTCACAGTTCAACCTGAAAGCATAGAAATATGCATAAACTTCAAGTTTCAGGTGAATTTCACCCAGTTTTCCTAAAAATAAAGGAGTTATGCTTGAAGTGTTCATTTTGGCCTTCTCTCGCTGAGAAAAAGTTATTTGGTACATTTGAAACAAAACAGCCGTAACTTTTGTTCAAAGTGAGTTTTCATTCAAGTTTGAACCTGAAAGCATAGAAAGATGCATAAACTTGAATTTACAGGTGGATTTCACTCGGTTTTCCTCAAAATAAAGGAGTTATGCATGAAGTGTTCATTTTTGCATCCTCTCACTGATAAAACGCAGTCTGTGACCTGTGATACAAAACAGCCATAACTTTTTTTCAAAGTGAGTTTTCAGTCTAGTTTCAACCTGAAAGCATAGAAAGATGCATAGACTTGAAGTTACGAATGGATTTCACTCAGTTTTCCTCAAAATACAAGAGTTATGCATGAAGTGTTCATTTTGGTCTTCTCTCGCTGTGAAAACGATATTTGCGACCTGTGATACAAAACAGCCAAAACTTATGTTCAAAGTGAGTTTTAAGTCAAGTTTCAACCTGAAAGCATAGAAAGATGCATAAACTTCAAGTTACAGGTGGATTTCAGTGAGTTTTCCTCAAAATACAGGAGTTATGCATGAAGTGTTCATTTTGGCCTTCTATCGCTGAGAAAACGCTTTTATGGTACATTTAAAACAAAACAGCTGTAACTTTTTTTCAAAGTGAGTTTTCAGTGAAGTTTCAACCTGAAAGCATAGAAAGATGCATAAACTTCAAGTTACAGGTGGATTTTAGTGACTTTTCCTCAAAATACAGGAGATATGCATTAAGTGTTAATTTTGGCCTTCTCTTGCTGTGAAAACGATATTTGCGACCTGTGATACAAAACAGCCAAAACTTATGTTCAAAGTGAGTTTTCAGTCAAGTTTCAACCTGAAAGCATAGAAAGATGCAGAAACTTCAAGTTACAGGTGGATTTAACTCAGTTTTTCTCAAAATACAGGAGTTATGCATGAAGTGTTCATTTTGGCCTTCTCTTCCTGAGAAAACGCTATTTGGGACGTGATACAAAACAGCCATCACTTTTGTTCAAAGTGAGTTTTCAGTCAAGTTTCAACCTGAAAGCATAGAAAGATGCATAAACTTGAAGTTACAGGTGGATTTCAGTGAGTTTTCCTCAAAATACAGGAGTTATGCATGAAGTGTTCATTTTGGCCTTCTCTCGCTGAGAAAATGCTATTTGGGACATGTGATACAAAACAGCTATCACTTTTGTTCAAAGTGAGTTTTCATTCAAGTTTCAAACTGAAAGCATAGAAAGATGCATAAACTTGAAGTTACGAATGGATTTCACTGAGTTTTCCTCAAAATACAGGAGATATGCATTAAGTGTTAATTTTGGCCTTCTCTTGCTGTGAAAACGATATTTGCTACCTGTGATACAAAACAGCCATCACTTTTGTTCAAAGTGAGTTTTCAGTCAAGTTTCAACCTGAAAGCATAGAAAGATGCATAAACGTGAAGTTACAGGTGGATTTCACTCAGTTTTTCTCAAAATACAGGAATTATGCATGAAGTGTTCATTTTTCCCTCCTCTCACTGATAAAACGCATTCTGTGATCTTGGAAAAAAACAGCCATAACTTTTTTTCAAAGTCAGTTTTCAGTCACAGTTCAACCTGAAAGCATAGAAAGATGCATAAACTTCAAGTTTCAGGTGAATTTCACCCAGTTTTCCTAAAAATAAAGGAGTTATGCTTGAAGTGTTCATTTTGGCCTTCTCTCGCTGAGAAAAAGTTATTTGGTACATTTGAAACAAAACAGCCATAACTTTTGTGCAAAGTGAGTTTTCTTTCAAGTTTGAACCTGAAAGCATAGAGGGATGCATAAACTTGAAGTTACAGGTGGATTTCACTCAGTGTTCCTCAAAATACCGGAGTTATGCATGAAGTGTTCATTTTGGCCTTCTATCGCTGAGAAAACGCTATTTGGTACATTTAATACAAAACAGCCGGAACTTTTGTTGAAAGTGAGTTTTTAGTCAAGTTTCAACCTGAAAGCATAGAAAGATGCATAAACTTGAAGTTACAGGTGGATTTCACTCAGTTTTCCTAAAAATACAGGAGTTATGCATGAAGTGTTTATTTTGGCCTTCTCTTGCTGAGAAAATGCTATTTGTGACCTGTGATAAAAAACAGCCATAACTTTTTTTCAAAGTGAGTTTTCAGTCACAGTTCAACCTGAAAGCATAGAAAGATGCATAAACTTCAAGTTTCAGGTGAATTTCACTCAGTTTTCCTCAAAATACAGGAGTTATGCATGAAGTGTTCATTTTGGCCTTCTCTCGCTGAGAAAACGCTTTTTGGTACATTTGAAACAAAACAGCCGTAACTTTTTTTCAAAGTGAGTTTTCAGTCAAGTTTCAACCTGAAAGCATAGAAAGATGCATCAACTTGAATTTACAGGGGGATTTCACCCAGTTTTCCTAAAAATAAAGGAGTTATGCATGAAGTGTTCATTTTGGCCTTCTCTCGCTGAGAAAAAGTTATTTGTTACATTTGAAACAAAACAGCCGTAACTTTTGTTCAAAGTGAGTTTTCAGTCAAGTTTCAACCTGAAAGCATAGAAAGATGCATAAACTTGAAGTTACAGGTGGATTTCACTCAGTTTTTCTCAAAATAAAGGAATTATGCATGAAGTGTTCATTTTTCCCTCCTCTCACTGATAAAACGCATTCTGTGATCTTGGAAAAAAACAGCCATAACTTTTTTTCAAAGTCAGTTTTCAGTCACAGTTCAACCTGAAAGCATAGAAAGATGCATAAACTTCAAGTTTCAGGTGAATTTCACCCAGTTTTCCTAAAAATAAAGGAGTTATGCTTGAAGTGTTCATTTTGGCCTTCTCTCGCTGAGAAAAAGTTATTTGGTACATTTGAAACAAAACAGCCGTAACTTTTGTTCAAAGTGAGTTTTCATTCAAGTTTGAACCTGAAAGCATAGAAAGATGCATAAACTTGAATTTACAGGTGGATTTCACTCGGTTTTCCTCAAAATAAAGGAGTTTTGCATGAAGTGTTCATTTTTGCATCCTCTCACTGATAAAACGCAGTCTGTGACCTGTGATACAAAACAGCCATAACTTTTTTTCAAAGTGAGTTTTCAGTCTAGTTTCAACCTGAAAGCATAGAAAGATGCATAGACTTGAAGTTACGAATGGATTTCACTCAGTTTTCCTCAAAATACAAGAGTTATGCATGAAGTGTTCATTTTGGTCTTCTCTCGCTGTGAAAACGATATTTGCGACCTGTGATACAAAACAGCCAAAACTTATGTTCAAAGTGAGTTTTAAGTCAAGTTTCAACCTGAAAGCATAGAAAGATGCATAAACTTCAAGTTACAGGTGGATTTCAGTGAGTTTTCCTCAAAATACAGGAGTTATGCATGAAGTGTTCATTTTGGCCTTCTATCGCTGAGAAAACGCTTTTATGGTACATTTAAAACAAAACAGCTGTAACTTTTTTTCAAAGTGAGTTTTCAGTGAAGTTTCAACCTGAAAGCATAGAAAGATGCATAAACTTCAAGTTACAGGTGGATTTTAGTGACTTTTCCTCAAAATACAGGAGATATGCATTAAGTGTTAATTTTGGCCTTCTCTTGCTGTGAAAACGATATTTGCGACCTGTGATACAAAACAGCCAAAACTTATGTTCAAAGTGAGTTTTCAGTCAAGTTTCAACCTGAAAGCATAGAAAGATGCAGAAACTTCAAGTTACAGGTGGATTTAACTCAGTTTTTCTCAAAATACAGGAGTTATGCATGAAGTGTTCATTTTGGCCTTCTCTTCCTGAGAAAACGCTATTTGGGACGTGATACAAAACAGCCATCACTTTTGTTCAAAGTGAGTTTTCAGTCAAGTTTCAACCTGAAAGCATAGAAAGATGCATAAACTTGAAGTTACAGGTGGATTTCAGTGAGTTTTCCTCAAAATACAGGAGTTATGCATGAAGTGTTCATTTTGGCCTTCTCTCGCTGAGAAAATGCTATTTGGGACATGTGATACAAAACAGCTATCACTTTTGTTCAAAGTGAGTTTTCATTCAAGTTTCAAACTGAAAGCATAGAAAGATGCATAAACTTGAAGTTACGAATGGATTTCACTGAGTTTTCCTCAAAATACAGGAGATATGCATTAAGTGTTAATTTTGGCCTTCTCTTGCTGTGAAAACGATATTTGCTACCTGTGATACAAAACAGCCATCACTTTTGTTCAAAGTGAGTTTTCAGTCAAGTTTCAACCTGAAAGCATAGAAAGATGCATAAACGTGAAGTTACAGGTGGATTTCACTCAGTTTTTCTCAAAATACAGGAATTATGCATGAAGTGTTCATTTTTCCCTCCTCTCACTGATAAAACGCATTCTGTGATCTTGGAAAAAAACAGCCATAACTTTTTTTCAAAGTCAGTTTTCAGTCACAGTTCAACCTGAAAGCATAGAAAGATGCATAAACTTCAAGTTTCAGGTGAATTTCACCCAGTTTTCCTAAAAATAAAGGAGTTATGCTTGAAGTGTTCATTTTGGCCTTCTCTCGCTGAGAAAAAGTTATTTGGTACATTTGAAACAAAACAGCCATAACTTTTGTGCAAAGTGAGTTTTCTTTCAAGTTTGAACCTGAAAGCATAGAGGGATGCATAAACTTGAAGTTACAGGTGGATTTCACTCAGTGTTCCTCAAAATACCGGAGTTATGCATGAAGTGTTCATTTTGGCCTTCTATCGCTGAGAAAACGCTATTTGGTACATTTAATACAAAACAGCCGGAACTTTTGTTGAAAGTGAGTTTTTAGTCAAGTTTCAACCTGAAAGCATAGAAAGATGCATAAACTTGAAGTTACAGGTGGATTTCACTCAGTTTTCCTAAAAATACAGGAGTTATGCATGAAGTGTTTATTTTGGCCTTCTCTTGCTGAGAAAATGCTATTTGTGACCTGTGATAAAAAACAGCCATAACTTTTTTTCAAAGTGAGTTTTCAGTCACAGTTCAACCTGAAAGCATAGAAAGATGCATAAACTTCAAGTTTCAGGTGAATTTCACTCAGTTTTCCTCAAAATACAGGAGTTATGCATGAAGTGTTCATTTTGGCCTTCTCTCGCTGAGAAAACGCTTTTTGGTACATTTGAAACAAAACAGCCGTAACTTTTTTTCAAAGTGAGTTTTCAGTCAAGTTTCAACCTGAAAGCATAGAAAGATGCATCAACTTGAATTTACAGGGGGATTTCACCCAGTTTTCCTAAAAATAAAGGAGTTATGCATGAAGTGTTCATTTTGGCCTTCTCTCGCTGAGAAAAAGTTATTTGTTACATTTGAAACAAAACAGCCGTAACTTTTGTTCAAAGTGAGTTTTCATTCAAGTTTGAACCTGAAAGCATAGAAAGATGCATAAACTTGAATTTACAGGTGGATTTCACTCAGTTTTCCTCAAAATACAGGAGTTTTGCATGAAGTGTTCATTTTGGCCTCCTCTCACTGATAAAACGCAGTCTGTGACATGTGATACAAAACAGCCATCACTTTGGTTCAAAGTGAGTTTTCAGTCAAGTTTCAAACTGAAAGCATAGAAAGATGCATAAACTTGAAGTTACAAATAGATTTCACTGAGTTTTCCTCAAAATACAGGAGTTATGCATGAAGTGTTCATTTTGGCCTTCTCTTCCTGAGAAAACGCTATTTGGGACATGTGATAAAAAACAGCCATCGCTTTTGTTCAAAGTGAGTTTTCAGTCAAGTTTCAACCTGAAAGCATAGAAAGATGCATAAACTTGAAGTTAAAGGTGGATTTCACTCTGTGTTCCTCAAAATACAGGAGTTATGCATGAAGTGTTTATTTTGGCCTTCTCTCGCTGAGAAAACGCTATTTTTGACCTGTGATAAAAAACAGCCATAACTTCTTTTCAAAGTGAGTTTTCAGTCACAGTACAACCTGAAAGCATAGAAAGATGCATAAACTTCAAGTTTCAGGTGAATTTCACTCAGTTTTCCTCAAAATACAGGAGTTATGCATGAAGTGTTCATTTTTGCCTCCTCTCACTGATAAAACGCCGTCTGTGACCTGTGATACAAAACAGCCATAACTTTTGTTTAAAGTGAGTTTTCAGTCAAGTTTCAACCTGAAAGCATAGAAAGATGCATAAACTTAAAGTTATAGTTGGATTTCACTCAGTTTCCTTAAAATACAGAATTTATGCATGAAGTCTTCATTTTAGCCTCCTCTCACTGATAAAACGCCGTCTGTGACCTGTGATAAAAAACAGCCTAAACTTTTGTTCAAAGTGAGTTTTCAGTCAAGTTTCAACCTGAAAGCATAGAAAGATGCATAAACTTGAAGTTACAGGTAGATTTTAGTGACTTTTCCTCAAAATACAGGAGATATGCATTAAGTGTTAATTTTGGCCTTCTCTTGCTGTGAAAACGATATTTGCGACCTGTGATACAAAACAGCCAAAACTTATGTTCAAAGTGAGTTTTCAGTCAAGTTTCAACCTGAAAGCACAGAAAGATGCATCAACTTGAAGTTACAGGTGGATTTCACTGAGTTTTCCTCAAAATATGTGAAATATGCATGAAGTGTTCATTTTTGCCTTCTCTCACTGAGAAAAAATTATTCGTGACCTTTGATCCAAAACAGCCATAACTTTTGTTCGGAGTGAGTTTCAGTGAAGTTTCATCCTGAAAGCATAGAAAGATGCATAAATTTGAAGTTACAGCTGGATTTCGCCATGTTTTTTGTTTTGAGAGGCCCGCATGAACACTCACTTTGAACAAAAGTTATGGCTGTTCTGGATCACAGGTCACAAATACCGTTTTCTCAGCGAGAGAAGGAAAAAATAAAGACTTCATGCATAACTCCTATACTTTCAAAAAAACTTACTAAAATTCACCTTTTACTTCAAGTTTATGCATATTTGTATGTTTTCATGTTAAAACTTCACTGAATACTCACTTTGAACAAATGTTACAGCTTTTTTGATCACAGGTGACTCACAGCATTTTGTCAGCGAGAGAAGGCCGAAGTGAACAGGTCATGCATAATTCTTTAATTTTGTTCAAAACTGACTGAAATCATCCTGTAACTTCATGTTTATGCATCTTTTTATGATTTCAGGTTGAAATTTTCCTTAAAAGTCACTTTGAAAAAAAGTTATGGCTTTTTTTTATCATAGGTCACATATAGCGTTTTCTCAGTGAAAGAAGGCAAAAATGAACACTTCATGCAGAACGCCTGTATATTCATGAAAACTGAGTGAAATCCATCTGTAACTTCAGGTTTAAGCATCTTTCTTTTCTTTCAGGTTGAAACTTGACTAAAAACTCACTTTTAAGAAAAGTTATGGCTGTTTTGGTTCATAGGTCACAAATCGCAGTTTCTCAACAAGAGAAGGCCAAAATGAACACTACATGCATAACTCCTGTATTTTTAGGAAAACTGACTGAAATCCAGCTTTAACTTCAAGTTGATGCATCTTTCTATGCTTTCAGATGAAACTTGACTGAAAACTTACTTTGATCAAAATTTATGGCTCTTTTAGACCGCAAGTCACTCATAACATTTTGACAACGAGAGAAGGGCAAAATGAACACTTCATGCAGAACTCCTACCTTTTGAGGATAACTTACTGAAATCCACCTGTAACTTCAAGTATATGCATCTTTCTCTGCTTTCAGAATGAAACTTCACTTAAAACTCACTTGGAACAAAAGTTATTGCTGTTTTGGATCAGAGGTCACAAATAGATTTTTCTCAGCAAGAGAAGGCCAAAATAAAGACTTCATACAGAACTTCTTTATGTTGAGGAAAACTGACTGAAATCCACCTTGAAATTTCAAGTTTATGTGTCCTTCTATGCTTTCATGTTGAAACTTGACTGAAAACTCCCTTTTAAGAAAAAGTATGGTTGTTTTGGGTCACAAGTCATCAATAGCTTTTTCTCAGCGAGAGAAGGCCAAAATAAAGACTTCATGCATAACTCCTGTATTTTGAGGAAAACTGACTGAAATCCACCTGTAACTTCAAGTTTTTGCATCTTTCTATGCTTTCAGGTTGAAACTTGACTGAAAACTCACTTTTAAGAAAAGTTATGGCTGTGTTGGGTCACAGGTCACAAATCGCGGTTTCTCAGCGAGAGAAGGCCAAAATGAAGATTTCATGCTTAACTCCTGTATTTTGAGGAAAACTGACTGAAATCCACCTGTAACTTCAAGTTTTTGCATCTTTCTATGCTTTCAGATTGAAACTTGACTGAAAACTCACTTTTAAGAAAAGTGTTTTGGATCAGAGGTCACAAATAGCGTTTTCTCAGCGAGAGTGGGCAGTACAGTCTCATGTCAAAACATAAAAAGGCTACGTTTGTACACACGTCAAAACGTATCAGTTTTACAATAAAGGCCTTAAAAATCTTAAAATTGGTACGTTTTTTTCCCCTTTTCTTTTCTGTTGGAATGCTGGTTGGTCATGTGACTCTTTCATGCGGGTCTCTCCAAACAAAAACATGGCGGCCGCTCCTGTCATTTTCGGAGGAAAGTGCCTTATTCCAAGTTATTTTTGATTTTATAAAACATTCTGATGACATTTCTAGCGAGAAATATGCATTTTGTTTTCATATGCTTCACTCAGTTTTTTTGTATAGTCTTTGTTTTGTACGTTATTACAATGAATCTTTCACCTCTTGGAAGAGAGTCATTACAGTGTCACGTTTTCTGCTGTTGCTATGGTGGTTGCTAAGGACGCCATTACGGATTAGCGTCATTTCAACATAGGTTTGATTTAAAAAAGCATTTTAAGGACATTTCTGGCAAGAAATATACATTTTATTTTCATAATATTTGCTCAGTTCTTGTGTATAATCTTTGATTTGTTCGTTATTACGATGAATCTTTCACCTCTCGGAAGAGACTCGTTACAGTGTTGCGTTTCCTGCAGTTGTTATGGTTCAAACCACGGAAACCTAAATGGCTTTTATGTCATTTTATTTTGTCGTTACATTGCGTCGTTATCTGAGTTGATAATATATTTGTGTGATTGTTGACGAATAAAAATAATATAAAACATATTGGCCCAGGAATTACCATCAAAATACAAAATAGCTACGCTTGTTTGTATTTGTTTGTGTGATTGTTGACAACAGCTGTTCAATAAAAATCATATGAAATAGATTTTAGTGCCCCCGGAATTACAAACATCTGCTTCCGGGGAAGTCGGCCCCTCGTTCTTCCGTGACAAAATCCGGAAGTTATCGCTCAATCCGAGGAAAAAAAAACCCAAATATTTTTAATACTTTATCTTTTGATTAATGAGACAATCAACAAATTCATTTAATTTCTGGATGTTTATTCTACCTACAAAGTACATTTGTCACCATTATAGATCTAACAATCAGCATTAAGAATATAAACAATGATGAAAACGAATGGTCGCGGTCTGCTGACGTCACATCCGTCACATAGGCTAACGCATTCACTCAAAGGTGGCCTTTTCGTTCTATCATTTCATGCTTTATTTACAGATTTATTATTGAGTGGAACAAACCACACTTATGTCTGGGTTAATCAAGGACGTAATTAAAGAAATCCAAACTATTTGGTAAGTTAAATTCATCCTAACTGTTCTTTATATATTGTGCTGGTAATGTCATGTCATTTCTTTTCAAATGTAATTTTTTTTCGTTCCGATATATGTATTTTTACTGCTCCAACAAAGCTGTTCCTCTTCTGGGGTAAATCAATCATTCAGGCAATCAATAACTGAATGTCTCTGATGCTGTTCAGTAGGTATTGCAGTACAACAACACCTTGATCCTTCCTTTTCAAATGTTTTTATTGTGTTTCTCTTCTCAAGTGTTCAAAATGATGACAATAAAAATAAATAATTGATATTAAGCTTTGTTTCAAACAATAATAATTTATCAGGAAATGAGGCCTGATGGGCTGAAACAGCAGGCTTTGTGCTGTTCAGTGACACCTGCTATAAAAAGGAGTCAAGGCGGTCTTAAATATGTGAAAATGTTCCAAAGATCCTTCTTCATGTTTGTTTTGGAACAAGATTGGTTTCAGGCCTTTTTTCAAAGAAGCTCCAAAAGGCTCACTTAACCCTTTGAGGCCTGGCTGAGACATGAGGCCTGTTGACCCTTTGACCCTGTTGCTCTTTTGCTCTCATTTGGCCTCTACAGTGGATACAGACCTGAAACTTGAACTGTGAGGCCTCTAAAATTGATAAAATCATAATCTGGTGGAATAATTCTAGAACCCCCTCCCAAACAGGAAGTAGCTTCAGGAAGGTGGTGGGGCTTCAAAATTTTAAATATTGGTTTCTGGCAGAGGGCTGCATGGTGGTGCAGTGGTTAGCACTGTGGCCTCACAGCAAGAAGGTTCCGGGTTTGAGTCCTGGCTCGGGGGTGGGATCTTTCTGTGTGGAGTTTGCATGTTCTCCCCGTTCCTGCGTGGGTTCTCTCCGGGTACTCCGGCTTCCTCCCACTGTCCAAAGACATGCAATTTGGGGACTAGGCTAATTGGATTCTCTAAATTGACCGTAGGTATGAATGTGAGTGTGAATGGTTGTTCGTCTCTGTATGTTGGCCCTGCGATGGACTGGCGACCTGTCCAGGGTGTACCCCGCCTCTCGCCCGTAGATGCTGGGATAGGCTCCAGCCCCCCCCGCGACCCTTACTAGTAAGGAATAAGCGGAAGATGACGAAGGATGGATGGTTTCTGGCAGAGGTGTGAACTCATCCCAGAAATCTTATCTCATTTGGAGCAACTTTGACCAAGTTATGATGCTTAATTGATAGACTTTACTGGACTTTGCCACGCCCTTTACAGATAGCAGAAAGGACTTAGGGGGGTCAAACCACCACAGATGCTATCCTTATGGAGGACAGAACAACATACTAAAATTTCAACTTCCTAGGTTAAAAGAGAAAAAACTATCCCCTTGTGAAACTGGGCAAAATCAGGGTCTGTGACTTCTGCACTCCGAGAGCCTTTTGGAACAGAATTGAGGATCAAATCTGGGTTCTGGTATTTCTACTTGGGCTACATACACCAAACTTTACACACATAGTATAATGCCCCAAAACACAAGCCCCAAAGACAGCAGCAGTTTTTTTTTTCTTCATAAAGGAGGTGCACTGTCATTACTACGATATCTCTGGAAACAAACATTGAAGGGGCTTTGGGGTCTATGTTTCAGCTCTGTAACTTCTAGATGACTGAAAATGTCAGAATCAGTCCTCTCACTGACATCAATCATTGGTGTGACTTTGCTGGCTTCAGCTCAAATGAAACCAGGGAAGCAGGGCCAGACTTTGAGGAACCCCTTAGGGTTAGTGGATGCCCCGGGACCGTGCTTGGGCCCCTTAGCTCCTAGATGGCTGAAATTCACAGCACATCTACTCTTGGGCATTATAGCGTTTTTTGCATTAGACCTTCTCTCACTGAGAAAACGCTATTTGTGACCTGTGATCAAAAAAAGCCATAACTATTGTTCAAAGTGACTTTTAAGTGAAATGTCAACCTGAAAACCTAGAGAGATGCATAAACTTGAAGTTACAGGTGAATTTCAGTCAGTTTTACATAAAATAAGGGAGCTCAGCATGAAGTATTCATTTTGGCCTTCTCTTGCTGAGAAAACTTTTTGTGACCTGTGATCAAAAAAAGCCATAAATTTTGTTCAAAGTGACTTCTCAGTGAAATTTCAACCTGAAAACATAGAAAAATGCATAAATAATAAGTTACAGGTGGATTTCAGTCAGTTTTTCTCAAAATAAAGGAGTTATGCATGAAGTGTTCATATTGGCCTTCTCTCCCTGAGAAAATGCTATTTGTGACCTGTGATCAAAAAGCCACAATTTTTGTTCAAAGTGACTTTCCATTGAAATTTCAACCTGAAAAAATAGAAAGATTCAATGAAGAATTAAGATTTAATCTAAGACCTTCCTATTTGATGAAAGAAGTATTATTTTGAATACACTGGGCTTCTCCCTCATCTTCTCGCTCCTCCTGTACTCATACTTGTTAATAACTTATTCTCCACCTTTTTGCTTCCCTTCTTCCCAGATCACTGATTTACCCTGGTGCTTGAGCAGGCTATGGAACTGAAGTGGCTTGATCTGCCACCCTTGATGCTTAGCATCAGTATTAATGTTAGTTCTGTAGTACTAGCAGCCAGGCCACTGGTTAGTGCTGTGGGACACAGAGTATTATGACTGTACAGTTAGGCAGATATAAATAAAGTTGTTACAAATGATTCAAACATGCTTCGTTGTTGCCTGAGTATTGGAGATATAGAGTAAAATAAAAGTTCTAGTAGTATTCATATTAGAAATACTGCACTAGCCCCCATCTGTATGTCATTCTCTCCCTCCTTTCTTTCTCTCTCTATCTCCGCCTCTCTCTGCTCTCTCTCCCCTTCTGTATATATGTCTTTTTCCATCAACTGTCTTTTTCTCTACCCTGCTTTCCTGCAGCCTGTTCATTAGCATTGAGTCTGGATCTGCTCGACATTCCTGCCTGTCAAAAGGAAAGTTTTTGTCGACACTGTTGCAGGATGTGCTTGCTCATGGACTATTATTAGGTGTACTTTTTTTTTCTTTTTCTTTTTCACAATCATATCACATAACAATACAAGACAACAGAGAAGGGGGGGGGGGTTTAGCTGCAGTTAAGTACATTTAAACATCCATCCATCCATCCATTATCTTCCACTTATTCCTGTTAAGGGTCGCTGGGGGCTGGAGCCTATTCCAGCGGCTACGAGTGAGAGGCGGGGTACACCCCGTACAGGTCACCAGTCCATCGCAGGGCCAACATATAGAGACAAACAACCATTCACACTCATATCAATACTTATGGTCAGTTTAGAGTATACAATTAGCCTAGTCCCCAATTGCATGTCTTTGGACGGTGTGAAGAAGCCGAAGTACCCGGAGAGAATCCAAGCAGGCATGTGGAGAACATACAAACTCCACACAGAAAGATCCCGTGCCCGAGCTGGGACTTGGGTCCAGAACCTTCTTGCTGTGAGGCGACAGTGCTAACCACTGCACCACCGTGCCAACTACAGTTAAACATAGTGTACATTAAATTTTTCCTGAAATCCAAGAGGCCTTGCCCGACATTTGGCCTTTCCAGTGGATTGAGAAATGAGGCAGCCTGTTCCATAGCAAGAATGTCCATGATTCATTTTGCCAGAGATCTATACTGAAGCAGTTGTTTTTGCATTCTTTCCATTTAATAAGGATAGACCTTTTTGCCTCCAAGAAAGCAAGTGAGAGAATATATTGCATATTTCCTGACTGTATACCATAAATCTCAACTCCAAATAGACATACAATCAGACAAAGTGGAATTTCAGTATTGAGTATAGGGGTTAAATCATTAACAATATCTTGCCAGAATTGTTTAACAGAAGGACAATTTCATAAAATGTGCATGAACCACAACCATGCCACATTTGACACCAAGGGATCGGTTTTGCTCATTGTTTCCGGGGTCATGTAAGCCCTTTGAATTATTTTAGACTGGATTATTTTTTATCTGATGCATTTTGAGATGGTTGTACTCTTTCTAAGGGCCCCATTTCATTGCCAATCCATAGATGGGCAGATCCACATCACGTTCCCATTGACATTTAGTTTGTAAGTTTGTACAGGGGTTAATTGCAGATGGTACTTTATACATAGTAGACATAGAGCCCTTTCTTTTTATGGCTGCTATTAGTTTGCTCTCCAGTATTTGTCCCCAGTTGTATACCCTTGGACAATAATGATTTCATCATGGAGTAGATTAAGTTATACGTTAAGAAATTAAAATCTGTCAACCCAAATTGTGTTTTTAAGTTCATGAAGGTTTTCGTTTTCCCATTGTCTACAGTTTGTTCCATCTGATGTTAGTTAAATTGTTGCCACATTCTGTGAGAGTTTCACCACCTGCTACAAACAAGGGATTATACCACAGTGGACATGAGGGTATTGAATATCCATTGAAGGACAGATACTTGTATGATATGTAGGACAGTCACTATTTCACATGAAAACTTCAGCACCGGGTTCTTCAATCTAATTTTAGAAGGATTATAACATAAATTTGTAACAGTCAGCTCCTTACTATATTTTGATATTAACTGTTCTTCTAGCCATTCCCAACTTTCAATCTGTCGCTCCGTATTGTATGCCCACTGCAGAGGACATTGTGAATTAAAGGTAATACTGGTAGATATCTGGTAGCCATATTCCACCACTAGACCATGGGTTGGTTAGTTTTTTTCTGGCTCATCCTGGGTTTCTCATGATCCCAAAGATATCCAGAAAGTATTTTATTTACTTTAATAACTTTTGTTTTGATTTGTTTCGATACAAATGAAATTAACATTACATTCATAATAGATATATACAGAAAAACATAGATTTCTTGCTTTTATAGACAAAACAATTCATAAAGTTGTATTGAAAAATAAAACCATATCCTCTATCAAAGACATGTTATAACGATTTGCCTGGTGAATTTCTCACTGTCAGTGTGAATGGGTTCATTCACAGACTTCAGCAGCTGATAGGCTACCCACTGCAGTCTCTGTCCAATCGCTCTGCTTGACCTCTGTATTACGCAATTGGGTTGCCTGCATGTGTGACTGGGGGAGGAAAATAAAAGCAACTGTCTCTGTGCGATCACTCTTTTCAGGCAGGCAGAGGAGTTCTTGGTCCACAGGCAGGGGTAGGTAAGAACAAAATGTTTTACTTCATCTTCAGTCTTTCTATTATGCATTATGTTCACACACACAAATTCACGAACACTATTGTTTGGATTATCGTCACAGTTCCATATTATGTGTGCATGACTTGATAAAGTTTGTGAAGCAAAGTTTTCTCTTCCAATTCTCTAATTCCTCTGTGCATTTGATTGGGTATAATCAGAGTCAAGAGTTCAGTTGGCTGATGTAATTGGCTGGAGGAAGTTTACAGGACAACAGATCCCTTTTCTTACTGACAGAGTTAAATGTTTTCGCTTTGTTGCAGCTCATAACTGGTGTAAAAAAAACAAAAAAAGAACGTTACACTGAAGTTGTTACAGGAAAACCAAATGATATTAAAAAGTATCCAAACTGCTGATGGCAATATTGAACTCTGAATATTTCTGAAAACCTATTGATTCTGCTTATTACTTTATGTACAAATCTGTTGCCCATATAACCTGTGTAGCACAGTCCTGCTCATCAGAAAAACATGTTAAAGTTATGTATGATGAAAGCAGCATTCAGTTGCCCAATTTGCTCTTTGGACCTAGTTCTCCAACAAAGACTTTGGCATGTTTACATAAAGAAAGAATGGTTGAATGAAATGATCCCATACATTCAAACTAAAGTCACATTTAGTCATTTATTGTCTGATCTATAATTAAAGTATTCATCAATACTTTTTTTTCCTCAATCACTGATAAGTGTAAAGAATGAATGTACCAGTTGCAAACTTAAGCAGAAAATATATTTGATGAATAGATGGTCTTACTTTCCCTCACTTTCCCTTGTAATAATTCACTTTGTATTCATGCTCCAGAACATTGTGAGCTGTGAAAATGAAGATTGCTGTGATTGGTCAGAGTATGTTTGGCCAAGAGGTTTATAAAGAGCTAAGGAAGAATGGCCACACCATTGTTGGAGTCTTCACCATCCCTGACACAGATGGCAAGGCAGACCCCCTGGGTGAGAATATCACAAACAGTGCCTTCCAAATTTGTCATAATGAGTAGAAATAACCCTTAGAGTAATAGAATACATTGTCAAATCAGAGAATTCTTCTTCAGTTCCCCTTGTTTGAAAGGCCATGAAATTTGACATCACAAAACCTCCTTGACTGATCTAGCTCTCACATTGATGTAATGGTTCTGAATTAAATCTCTGACATATTATTGACATTATTATATATTACCAGATCTCAACTCGACACTGCACTTCATTTTTTCAGGAAGTGCCAGCAATGCACTAAGTTTGACTTCGATCAGATGTGACATCACAAAACCTCCTTGACTGATCTAGCTCTCACATTGATATAATGGTTCTGACTTAAGTCTCTGACATACTTTTGACATTATTATATATTACCATATCAACTTGACACGGTACTTCAGTGTTTCAGGAAGTGCCAGCAATGCACTAAGTTTGACTTCGATCAGATGTGACATCACAAAACCTCCCTGACTGATCTAGCTCTCACATTGATATAATGGTTCTGACTTAAGTCTCTGACATACTTTTGACATTATTATATATTACCAGATCAGCTTGACACTGTACTTCAGTGTTTCAGGAAGTGCCAGCAATGCACTAAGTTTGACTTCGATCAGATGTGACATCACAAAACCTCCTTGACTGATCTAGCTCTCACATTGACATAATGGTTCTGACTTAAATCTGTGACATACTATTGACATTATTATATATTACCATATCAACTCGACACTGTACTTCAGTGTTTCAGGAAGTGCCAGCAATGCACTAAGTTTGACTTTGATCAGATGTGACATCACAAAACCTCCTTGACTGATCTAGCTCTCACATTGATATAATGGTTCTGACTTAAATCTGTGACATACTATTGATATTATTGATCGAAGCGAAGTAAAATCTGGTCAACTGGACGTAAGTTTATCTTGAAGACGTTTCACCTCTCATCCGAGAGGCTGCTTCAGTTCTAGTGAAGAGTGTGGAAACTCCAGCTGACACCCCTGAAACTCCCTGACACCGCACAACGACTGTCGTTTGGGGAGGCCAGGTGAGTCTCGGGAGGGTCGGTTCCACCACAATAGCACTGACCACTCCCACATAGGTTTATAAGCTGGAGTTTCCACACTCTTCACTAGAACTGAAGAAGCCTCTCGGATGAGAGGTGAAACGTCTTCAAGATAAACTTACGTCCAGTTGACCAGATTTTACTTCGCTTCGATCTACGATGACCTGGATGAATGAGAACCTACACAGACATATTGATATTATTATATATTACCATATCAACTCGACACTGCACTTCAGTGTTTCAGGAAGTGCCAGCAATGCATCAAGTTTGACTATGATAAGATGACTGAAATGTCTTGCTCTTATAGATAGATAGATAGATAGATAGATAGATAGATAGATAGATAGATAGATATGTGAATTTTTTTTCCCACAGCCATGGAAGCAGAGAAGGATAATGTCGCCGTTTTCAAGTTTCCTCGCTGGCGTGTAAGGGGCCAGGCCATCCCTGAGGTGGTGGCCCAGTACAAATCTACAGGTGCTGAACTCAACGTACTGCCATTCTGCTCCCAATTCATCCCCATGGAGGTCATCAACCATCCCAAACACCGCTCCATCATCTACCACCCATCACTGCTGCCTCGCCATAGGGGAGCCTCTTCTATCAACTGGTAAGTAATGTACATGTTCTTGTTGAGGTGGGGGTTTGGTGTTTGGTTGTGTGGAGGGGCATTGTGATTCATTCATTGTCTACCCTTTGTCCCTTACCACACAGGACTTTGATTCATGGGGACACAAAGGCTGGGTTCACAGTTTTCTGGGCTGATGATGGGCTGGACACTGGTCCAATCCTGTTGCAGAGGGAATGTGGTGTTGAACCAAATGACACTGTCAATACGATCTACAAGAGATTTCTCTTTCCAGAGGGAGTCAAAGGCACTGTAAGTGTAACTGAAGGCGGATTCATCCACACAAAAGAAGGTAGGAGGTGGCACAGTGGTGCAGTGGTGAGCGCTGTCACAGCAAGAAGGTTCTGGGTTCGAGCCCCGTTTCAAGACAAGGGTTTTTCTGTGCGGAGTTTGCATGTTCTCCCTGTGCCTGTGTGGGTTCTCTCCAGGTACTCTGAATTCCTTCCACAATTCAAAGACATGCAAGAGGGGACTAGGTTCAAATCTCTGAAAAATGGGAAACTCTAAATTGACTGTAAGTCTGGATGTGAGTTTGAATGGTTGTTTGTCTATAGATAGACCCCCCCCCCCACACCCCTTAAATAATAAGCAGTATAGAAAATGGATGGATGGAAAAGAAGCTAGGGTTTTAAGGTTGCATTGGTGGAGCTCCATGGCAAGCAGGGCTATCAGCTTGGCTAGAAAAAGCAGACAAGAGAGTGTTTGGATATAAATTTTCCCAGAAAAAAATATTACTCAGGTCACAATAATTTGAGTCAGAAGACAACAAAGACAAAAGATGAGTTATATGGTTGGGATGGATGGAGTCACTCAAACTGATAACACATTTAAGGATCCATGTTCAGTAATCACAATGTTTGTAGAAGACAAAATTGGAGATACTTGCTCATCGATGATAACCAGGATAACATTATCTATATCTAGGCAAAAAAATGTATGCATCTGTTTCCTCACTTTGAGGGGGCCCAAACTGGAAGTGGGTGCAGTTTGATGTAGAAGTGTGAGTTTTTTGCTGATTTGGTTTCAAGAAATGACTAGGGGTTAATCAGCAGTCAAAATATTTGTCATTTATTTGAAAGCCTCAAATTTAGCTTTAGACCAATGTTTTAGATCAAAACCAAAACAAACTATTCACAAAACAGCCTCAGGTTGGGCATTAACTGCCACTGACTTGGTTTTAACTGCCTTGTGATGTACATTTTTGGAAAGTGAGGACATTTCAGTCGGTCCTCACATCTTCAAAAGGCTCTTTGAGGATCAAGACTTGATTTTCGAGGTTATGGTCAGGTTTAGGGTCAAGGTTAGGGTCAGGCAGTCAGTTGAGATGGTTAGGTTTAGGGCTAAAGCACTGGTTCTCAAATGGAGGTACGCATACCCCTGGGGGTACGTGGAGGTACTCCAGGGGGTACATGAAGGTACTGAAAAAAATTGAGAACCACTGGGCTAGGGAATGCATTGTGTCTATGAAAGTCCTCACAAAGATATAAGTGGCAGAGGGAGGATGTGTGTGTGTGTGTGGCCCACACTGACTTCATCACCCTTTTGTTATCCATCGTCGTCCATCATCATCTTCCGCTTAGTCCTTACTAGTAAGGGTCGCGGGGGGGCTGGAGCATATCCCAGCATCTACGGGCAAGAGGCAGGGTACACCCTGGACAGGTCGCCAGTCCATCGCAGGGCCAACATACAGAGACGAACAACCATTCACACTCACATTCATACCTATGGTCAATTTAGAGAATCCAATCAGCCTAGTCCCCAAATTGCATGTCTTTGGACAGTGGGAGGAAGCCGGAGTACACGCAGAGAACCCACGCAGGCACGGGGAGAACATGCAAACTCCACACAGAAAAATCCCGCGCCCGAGCCGAGACTCGAACCCGGAACCTCCTTGCTGTGAGGCCACAGTGCTATCCACTGCACCACCGTGCAGCCGCCTTTTGTTATCAAGAATGATTAAACATTGTATTTCCAGAGGTATTTTTCCTCAATCTTTTTATGAGGCCAATTTGTTTACCAGTTAAGAAAGGGAGGGATGATTGCACATCAGGGGACCCTTCTGTGAAACTCCTGAAGTTTGCGGATGACACCACTATCATTGGTCTGATCCAGGATGGTGACGAGTCTGTTTACAGATGGGAGGTGGAACAGCTTGCCCACTGGTGTAGTCAGAACCACCTGGAGCTAAACCCACTCAAGACTGTGGAGATGACAGTGGACTTTAGAAGAAGCCCTGACACTCCGCCCTCTCACCATCCTCAACAGCACAGTGTCTACAGTGGATACCTTCAAGTTTCTTGGAACCACCCTCTCTCTGGACCTGAAGTGGACTTTCCACATAGACAGTGTCTGGCAGAAGGCCTATCAGAAGATGTACTTGCTACGACAGCTCAGCAAGTTTAACTTACCACAGGAACTGCTGACCATCTTCTACACTGATATCATCCAGTCTGTCCTCTGCACCTCCATCACTGCAGCGACATGCCATCCCATCCAGCTTGTGTTTAGTTGGATCAGCATCTAATTTTCAACAGGACAATGACCCCAAACACACCTCAAGGCTGTGTAAGGGCTATTTGACCAAGAACGGGAGTGACGGAGTGCTGCACCAGATGGCCTGTCTTCCAAAGTCACCTGACCTAAACCCAATCAATATGGTTTGGGATAAGATGGACTGCAGAGTGAAGGCAGGAGCCTATCCAAGCAGCTTTTGGGCGAGAGGCATGGTACACCTTGGACTGGTCGTCAGTTCATCACAGGGCCAACATATATAGACAGATAACCATTCGCAGTCACAGTCATAGCTATGGTCAATTTAGAGTATCCAGTTAGCCTCGTCCCCATTTGCAGGTCTTTGGACTTAGAGAGGAAGCCAGAGTACCCGGAAAGAACCCATGCAGACACAGGGAGAACCTGCAGACTCCACACAGGAAGATCCCGTGCTAGAGCCAGGACTCGAACCCAAAACCTTTATTCTGTGAAGCGATAGTGCTAAGCCCTGCACCACCGTTCCGACTGCCAGCTATTGTGTGGTATTTTTGTTGGGTTCCTTTGTATGTCATATTGTCACATACAAGGATGTGAATCACATGTACCACAGCAGAAGCTAGTAGTAAAATTAGCTGTTCACTTGGCGTTTTTTTTTTTATGAATAAACTGAGAGGGTGGGGGGGGTTCACTTTTGATGACCCCTTTTGTCTGTTTTTTGATTGCTCAGCACAATCAAATTAATTTTTTTTAAACTTTGGAAAGTGTTTTTTGCTGTTTGTGTTTATCTGCAGTAATATGTAAACACAACATATTTGAAGCAAAGATTTATTGACAGGTAAAGTGCTTCAGCAAAATAAAACAAACTGAGTTGAATTGGAGCTCCAAGAGATTTATTAAGCCACACTTTGGACACGGGGCAAATGGATGAAATTTAATAATCAATCCCTGTCAGGACACCTAAAATCGCATAAGCTAGGCAACACCACTTCAGCGGTATGCAAGCTATTTGAGTTCTGCTGTTATATTTGTCTGTTGGAAACAGTTTGAAGTGGTTGCTGCGGAATGGAAATTGCTGTGTTGTTGATGCAGTGTTTGGACTGTGACATCTGGCTATTCAGTGGTTTGCTTTGCAGCGTTGGATTTTCTGAAGTTATGAGGGGCTTTGTCAGCTGTTGATATTGTTGGTTTTGCATCGGATTCTCTTGGTGATCTTTTTCTGTGCATCTGTGCATGCAAAATGAGTGCAACAAATGCTGATTCAACTCTTGGTAAACCTGAATAGACAAAAAAAATTCATGGAAAAGCCCATAATGAATGAAACTGAATCAATTCAAAAGGAGCATAAAAGGGAAGTGGACAAAATGAATGTTTTGATTTTGTCTCTCAATGACCTCATGAGGGAAGAAAAAAGTATTTTGCAGGTCAAATCTCAGCTTGATGCCATCATGCAATTATCTGATGGTTTTACTGCCTTTCATGAATCAATAAACAGAAGGAAGGATGAATTAAGGACATTAAATGATGGTTTAAAATAGCCAATATACCTTCATGGACAGGCCTTTCGGAAACTCACGTCTGGAAAGCCCAGCTACTTTAAAAAAAAAAAGACAAAAAAGAGGGACTGATTTCTGGCACACAGAAACAACAAAATAGTGTCTTTTTGGACTATAAAAAGATAAAATTCTGTCTTTACTTTAAACATATTGAACAATTTGCGACAAGGGTAAAGCAAACTGGGGCCGCACGGTGGTGCAGTGGTTAGCACTGTGGCCTCACAGCAAGAAGGTTCCGGGTTCGGGTCCCGGCTCGGGCGCAGGATCTTTCTGTGTGGAGTTTGCATGTTCTCCCCGTGCCTGCATGGGTTCTCTCCGGGTACTCCGGCTTCCTCCCACCGTCCAAAGACATGCAATTTGGGGACTAGGCTGATTGGATTCTCTAAATTGACCGTAGGTATGAATGTGAGTGTGACTGGTTGCTCGTCTCTGTATGTTGGCCCTGCGATGGACTGGCGACCTGTCCAGGGTGTACCCCGCCTCTTGCCTGTAGATGCTGGGATAGGCTCCAGCCCCCCCCCCCCCCCCATGACCCTTACTAGTAAGGGATAAGCGGAAGACGACGATAGATGGGTATGGTAAAGCAAACTTTAGCTGCATTGAATGTGCATTGACATTTTGAAACAGAATGCTGAACACATTGACATTATGCATCAATAGCATGCATCATTAAAATAGTTTCTGTGAGGGAGGCATGTGTTTTTACTTTTTGTGGATTCAGGAGACCATCACTTTGGTAGCTGCTGTTCCTCTCTGCAGAATTATTTCAGTGTTCCCAATGTCACAAGAACAAGAAACACAAACACAATAATACAATGCAATAATACAATGTATGCATTTGCTGTGATACATGGCTGCTTTTGGCACCATAAGAAGACTCTTAAAGAGTTAGGGCACTTGACTTTGTGAGCTATGCAGTGAAAGATTTACATAGGCAAAGTTCAAAGCTTTCCTGGTTAACTCTGTGAAGCAAAATAAAACTCACAATGTTTCAATATGGTCCCTATAATCGCAAGGCATAGACTATGTTATGCTAGGCTGATTATGCTAAGCTATTTATTTGCTGCATCTGCTGATGTGCATCCAAACTTATTGTTTTTGATATTGAAGTCTAAGCCTCACGAATAGATTAAATTTTCACTAGCAAGACAATACGAGCATATGATAAGATAAGATTATTTAATTACCGTTTACTTTGCTGATGCTAGACAAGATGGATGTTGAACAACACTCGATGTTGTGTAGCACATGTCATCTAAATTGTGCGTCCTCTTCTGGAAATTCTTCTATCCAAATGTTGTTTGCAGAAGTCCTTCCAAGAGTTGATAGCTAATTATTTTTGTATTTATAAAAGAAAATTGACCAAAAGCAGTAGACTCAAGATGTAACAAATGTCTGACCGTGCTCAAAAATCCCCAACACTCCCAATTTTCCCAACAGTTTTCAAAAAATACTGTTGTGTACCGTAATTTAAAATGGCATCATACGGTTTAAGGCCTTGATAGGTTAAACTTCCCACAATGCATTGCTTACTACAGTACTTAACTATTTAACATGAGAACAGTATTTTACTTTTGAAAATTGGCTGTATAGTTACAGCAATATCTTACAGTGTGCTTTACTGGCTTGGCAAAAGTTGCTCAAGGAAATGCTCTTGAAGAGCAGGAAGAGCAAATAAGGAAATAAAAGGAACATCTTCAACTTGAAGCAGAAATAGCTGCATCTATGGCAAAATTAAATGTTTTGAGATGTGCTGGATGGAGTAGGATTAGTGCTTCTCCTGAGAAACTGGATGGCATGGAGTCTTATTTTGAGAAGAAGCTTATTATGTACAAAGCCTTTTGTGCCATGTGAAGGAGAAAGGGATGGAAGAGAACTGTGCATATTTGGAGGAGCAAAGACAAAGCAATACACAAAACTTGATTGACAAGCTTGGTCTCCCTGGGAGGAAAAAAAGGATTCTTTTGCGCACCATGGGCCAAGAGATAGTTGTTGATAGTGGCATTGCATTTTATTTGGAAATTTCTGGATTGAAGAGTGATGTGTATTGTGAAATACCAAAGCAACATGAGAAATCTGTCGACAGAAGCAACATCCCACTACAGCAAGATTTGGGAAGATGGCCTTACTTAAAGCATGTCTGCTGTCTGCTTGCCCGAATAAGATACAGAGGTGGAGATACTGACAGACACAAGTGTCCCCAGTGCTTTGGTGCTCCTGGAGGTTATTAGGATCATGGATGGATGGGGCATATGCTGTCAAAAACGATGCTGGGCTGGACAGTAATTGGACCTCTTGGTGGATGCACTGATAGTCCGGGTTGTTAGTCAGCAGATACCATTGACAGAATTTCTGCCATCATATTTGAGGAGCTCTGGAATAAACAGTTTAAGACAGACTTCCTTGAGAACAACCTAGATGAACTGTTGGTGATGTCAAGGGAGGATTGCAGGTTCCTAGAAATGGCTGACAGATCTGTTATGTTGGTTGATGGCCATTACAATATTTCCCTGCCTCCCAAAGACAAAAATAATTTCAGCATGCAAAAAACAACCACATAGTAAGCACATAGCAGCGCATTCTCAACTTGAAGAGAGGGGGCAGCCATTGTTCCACAAGGACTATGTTGCGATGGATGGATGGACTTGTTGGTGCAATAATAATATTATAAATGATTGTGCACTACTACTTCAATTATGCACTTTTTTTTTGTTGTGTAACTTATGTAACCAACTGTACTGCTCTCTGCCCCCTTAATTGCCTCCCACAGGGATAGATAATGTTTTCTAAATCTGAATGAATCTGAAAACAATGCAAGTGTGAAGAAAGAGTGCAATCCAAATCAAAGAAGTCAATAAAGATGTAGATCTATACTACAGAAAGTCAGCAATTTTGATTGAAATAGCTGATTTTTGCCCATAACAAGAGTAAACCCCTCCTGAATCATCAGATTTTCTCCCATTTTGGTCAGCATGCACAGGAGACCTCAGTGATGTTTAATTGCAAAACTTTCTAAATTGAATTACACTTTTGAGATGGTCTGGTGAGGATTCTCTGTGATAAACAAAAGTGTTGTATCTCCTCACACGGTTAGTCTTTTTTGTCTTTCATGTTTGATAAATATCCCAGCTTAAGGACATCTCCAGGTCAATTCTTACTTGTTACAGGAGGAAAGTCTGGTGCGTCAAACATAATCTGACTCACAATAGAATTGCATTGTATTGACAAACATAATGTACATTATGCTGCTTTAAGGTAGCATCACTTGGTGCACCCATGTCGTATAGTATACTATCGTATACTATACTATAGTATACCATACTATACTATCGTATAGTGGGCACATTCTCCAGTCCTTTATGTACAGCTCAAACATCAATGGGTTTCACAATCCTCACACTCTATCAGAACACAGCACACCCCTGCACATGAAGAGGCCTGCTCTATACCCCTTGCAGCATTCTAGTTTCTTTTATTTGCACAAGCAAACCCAGCAACAACAACATGGCAGTGAGGCAAGCAGCTAGATAAGATAGAAGAACTGAAGGGATGACCATCAAGATTTCATTTTTAGCATTTCATTCATCACAGTGGCAAGCAATGTTAAGTTTTGTGTGATGTGTTTATCATTAATCATTTTTTTGTCACTTCCCCTGCAGTTTGTCAGCATAATCTCTGTGATGACATGTCCATGAAATAAGGCACAAATGTTTTCCTTTAATAGCTTTGTTTTTTTTTGGCTCTGATTCCAGGTGGAGGCAGTGAAGCTGATCGCAGCAGGGAAGGCCCCAAGGATCACTCAGCCACAGGAGGGAGCCACATACGAGTGCATCCAGAGGAAAGAAAATGCCAAGGTAAAATTGCAAGGACAAACTGACATACAGTCTATGCTTCTATATCCACTGCACCACCATGCTGCCCTAGTGATAATCAATGATTCACAAAATACAAAATATGGGTGGGAGTGGGGGGGGGAGTCCGCCCTTGGGGTCAAAGCTCTGTGCACTGCACGATGACACACACTGCAGTGAGAGAGTTGACAATTCTATCCAAAATTATATCGTTACTATTTGGTTTAAGTTGTATTGAGTGAATGACAGGTGAGAGACAAGAGGCACATAAAGAATTCTCATACTGGGGTGGCAACCTCATTATAAATGTAAACTGCAGAGCCACTGTGGACAGAAAATTTAATTGAATAAAAGCTGCAAGCAGCGTTGAATGAGCCTTCACACACGGTGCAGTCAAAGGGCTTATGTCACGGGCACGTAGATGTTTTCAGACCTGTGCTGACAGCTCCGACTTTACCCAACCCTCCCTTCCTTCCCTCCTTTGCCCTGTCAGTTTGATGAGAATTTCTCTTCTTGTGAAATAGCTTCATACACCCTATGACTTTGGCCAAATCCTACCATAGAATTTACATTTTAGTAGGAAAGTTAGTCCTGAATCTAGTGATACAGGTTGAAAAGTGATCAGACTTGTTGAAAAGTGATCAGACTTAAAGTTTAGAGGTCAGAAGCCCCAGTTTGACACAAATTGTATGTCAAATATTAAATATTGTATTAAATATAAGTTGTACCTGGAATCTGGCAGAGCAACTCTCCCAGTTTGGGGGTAAAAGCCCCAAGTGCTCCAATGACAACTGGTGTTAACCCCCACATTTTCTCTAGCTGCTCTTTCAGCCCTAAATATTTATCCAGCTCCTTTTATAATTTAGTATTACAGTGGGTTTATGCTGATGAAATTGATAAGTCTTAAGTTATATCCAAAGAGATACTAACAAATGTTTCTGACTGCTGCCAGATTGACTGGAGCCAGCCTGCTGAGGCCCTCCATAACTGGATCAGAGGAAATGACAAAGTGCCTGGAGCATGGGCAGAAGTTGATGGCCAGGTATCAGTTTTTTGTTCATCTCACAAGTTGTGTTTCTTACAGCTACTGGACTGTATTTTTTAATGTGATGACAGATTTACATTTTATACCAACATCCTGCTCAATTATTGCACTTAAAGAAGTCTTTACTTGCCATAGGTACAAGGTGCTGTAAAAATTGTCCTCTGTATTCAACCTATCCTCTATGGAGCAGTGAGCTTCAACATGCAGCACTCAGGGACCAACTCCAGGTTATTTGCCCGTACCTTGGTCAGAAGCATTTAATCTAGCTAAATATTTTTGGCCATTTTCTGTCCATTTGCAAAAGTCCCCTTTTTGGGGGTGGGATTCTGAATAGATTGTTTCTGACTGTGACAAAAGTGGCTCCTTTCATGCAAAGTCAGAGCACCAGCAGAGTTAGAGCAGGAGCAGATTCTCAACCACAGGTTTAGGAATACAAACGGAGGACCAAAATTTTTTATAACAGCAGCACCAAAAAATGGGAAAACCCTCAAGCATTTTGAAGCTGTGATGCAAAAGCAAATCAGGGTGAAGATTCTCAGAAGTGATGTCCTTTTGACAATGGAGGACAAGTTGATAGCTGTTTTTTTTTCCACACAGCTCAGTTTCAACACACCGAGAGCTGATATGTTCAACCACCATAGAAACATCTTAAATATAACGATAGATTTTGGGATGATTTACAAGGTGGGTCCAAGTTTGAAGGTCCCGGCTTGCACAGTTGTTGCCCTGTTAAAGACAGCTGGGTGGAGAGACTGACTGCTGATGTTGTGACGGTTCATCATTGGCAGTTATTATCTCTGTGGTGGTTAAATGTGAGATTTTCTCAGAAATGTGAGTGCCAATGGATGACTTAATAACACCAATTGCATCTAAATTCCAAAATATAGAAACGGAAATACACCTTGCTCTACAGTTTGTGCTTGCAAATGTAGACATTAGTCTTTGACTTTGATGACTTAAAACACTTCTCAAATCGAAGCTCCTTATGAAACACAATAGAGACAGGGACAAATTAGTGGCTGTAGGTGTTTTTTGTTTGCACAGAGCACTTTGTGCCAATAAGTTAAGTTAAGGTGGTGATTTCAGGAATACCGATAGGCCTCTGCAGTTCCCCTCCAAACTCCCTGCTTATATGCGTTACCTCTGGCATACACCGGTATTAATGTCTGCAATGGTGACAACTTTAATTGGCAAATGTTCCTGGATCAAATAGCCTGGCAGTGGACGCAGATATTTAGTGAACTTGGCTGACACTTGACTGGTGTTACCAATCTCGTTGTCATCGTTGTCATCTTCCGCTTATCTGGTTGGTCCGGGTCATGGGGGCAGCAGCCTCAGCACACCTGAGGAGTGTGATCCCCGGTAGTTGGAGAGTTGAAGATGGGGACCACCACCCCCATCTGTCACTCCAAAGGCACCGCCCCCGATGTCCACGCAATGTTGCGTGTCAACCAAGACAGCCCCACAACATCAAGAGCCTTGAGATACCCAGGGCAGATCTCATCCACACGAGCTCTGCCGCCTCGGAGTTGCTTAACTGCCTTGGCAATTTCTGCCTCGGAGATTGGACAACAACCCCCCCCCCCCCCCCCCCAGCAAACACCAAACTCTGTTTCCTCCATGGAATATGTGTTGGTGGGATTGAGGAGTTCCTCAAAGTATTCCTTCCACCACCCAATTATCTCCCCAGTTGACGTCAGACAACCCAGTCTCATGTCAAGGCTACGTTTGTCCACAGTGCAAAACGTATCAGTTCTACGATAAAGGCCTAAAAATTGTGAAATGTGTATGTTTTTTTTCCCTATTCTTTTCTATTGGAACGCTGGTAGGTCATGTGACTCTTTCATGCGGGCCTCTCCAAACAAAAAACATGGCGGCCGCTCCTGTCATTTTCAGAGGAAAGTGCCTTATTCCAAGATAGTTTTGATTTAATAAAGCATTCTGATGACATTTCTAGCGAGAAATATACATTTTGTTTTCATAATCTTCGCTCAGTTCTTGTGTATAATCTTTGGTTTGTTCGTTATTACGATGAATCTTTCACCTCTCGGAAGAGAGTCGTTACAGTGTCACGTTTTCTGCTGTTGCTATGGTGGTTGCTAAGGACGCGACTAGTTTCATTCCAAGTTTTCTGCAGTTGTTATGGTTAAAACCACGGAAACCTAAATGGCGTTTATGTTATTGTATTTTGTCGTTACATTGCGTCGTTATCTGAGTTGATAATATATTTGTGTGATTGTTGACTAATAAAAATAATAGAAAACATATTGCCCCAGGAATTACCATCAAAATATAAAATAGCTACGCTTGTTTGTTGTTGTTTGTGTGATTGTTTTCTGCAGCTGTTCAATAAAAATAATTCCATATATCCGCTTCCATGGAAGTCGGCCCCCCGTTCTCCTCAAGCTATGCTTTCAGGGGCATTTTACCCCTGGTATGGTCACCCAAGGCAGACTGGTCCTAGGCGAAGGGCCGGACAAAGAACTGTTCAACAGACCCCTCCTGGAAGATAGATCAAGGAGTTTGTTTACCCAGCCGGGGCCCCGACCTGGTGCCAGGCCTGGGGTGCAAACACCTGGTGGCCGGGCCTTAGTCAGTGGGGTCCGGCCAGGCCCAGCCCAAAAGAGATATATGGACTCGTCCTCCCGTTGACCCACTACCTGTAGGAGGAACTGGAAGGGTCCAGTGCAATGTGGCTCGGGCAACAGTTCAAGGCGGGGGTCTTGGCTGTCTGATCCGCAGGCATGGAAGCTGGCTTTGGGTGTTACCAATCTCAAAGAGACTATCAACTATCCACTATCAACAATATACAACAATAAGCCAGAACATTAAAACCATCCATCCATCCATTTTCTGCATCTTATTCTGTTAAGGGTCGCAGGATGATTGAAGCCTATCTAAGTTGCCTTTTGGCAAGAGGCAGGGTACACCATGGATGGGTCACCAGTCCATCACAGGGCCAACGCATATAGACAGAAAACCATTCACTCTCACAGCCACACCTACGGTCAATTTAGGGTGTTTTATTAACCTGGTCCCCTCTTGCATGTCTTCGGGCTGGAATACTCTGTAGTACCAAACTCTTCTACAGTAGCAACTTAATCAGTATCAAAAAAGACTTTATTGCCAAGAACAATTATACACATACAAGGAATTTTTTGTGGTGCTGTTGGTGCATGCAGTCCAATAAACTAAACTAAAATAAACTAAACTTAATATTTATCCTTTTACTTTGCTGTGACTTAAAAGTCATTTCCCACTTACATTTGTACAGGTCTATAAGTATGGATTCAGAACAGTCTCATATGTAATAAAGGCACAGGGAAAGGACTAAATGGACAAAAAAGATTCACAAATGTATTTTTGATGCACACACAAATATGTGTGGTTCCATTTATAAGTAAAAAATATTCATATATAAAAATAAGATTCATAAACACATGCACACATAAATCGAAAAAAATTCACAAATATATGCATGTGAAAGTATTTGCAATCTTCATCAAGTACATATTTGTAGCTTGTTACATTCATATGAAAACTGTTGGACCTGCATTTACAAATTACTTTTAATTTGTAAACCTCGCTGCATTTGTGTGTGAGACTTCATCAGTCGATATCCTTGGGCAAATACCATGCTCAATTAGTTGATGCCGTATCATCTCATCAGTATTTTTCAGCAAACTTGCAGCACGGCAACATACTCTACAACAGTCTCAGGCTGTCTCTGCACTCGTTGTCTGAACTAATGTCTCTCCACAACAATGTTTATCGCAGGCCTGAAGTGTGCACCTAATGCAATCACTGCTCACTTATAGGTTCTACTGTACCTCCATTCCTGTGTGTTAAACATATGTTGTTGTTTGGTGCCCAAGTGCATGAGTATAGCACATTTCCTCTTGTCAGGCCAGTTATGCCCCACCGTGTGAATAACAAGCAGGTAGTTTGTGAACATTTTCATCCTCATTTCGAAAAGGATTGCAGGTTGCCCAGCAGATGTTAAAAACAATGCAGGAAGAGGCACAAGTTAGTTAGGAATGAAAACGGCAGAGTCAGTCATCCTCAGCTTCACATGCTTTTTTGTTCAACTTCTCCTTTACACAGCAGCACATTAAGTCAACAGACAACACTGAGCCACAGCAAACCTTAGGGCTGTGGAGCAGCAACTGAAAACACAACAGAGTGGTTGATCTGGGTTGTAATGTACAATTACTCTTCGAAAAATAGCTTCCTGAAGTGTCATCTGACATGACAGATGACTCCAATTTAGCATCATTCTGCTGTAACATTCTCATAAGTGCAATTATGGTGGACAGATTTAATGTATGTTTCATAATAACTTAGTAATGAAAGTCATATATCAGTATTTAATGGGAACTGTTGCTTTAGGAGTCGCTTCAAATTTTGCTTGCATCGGGGAAATCTCCTCTGCAGGCATGTCCCAAATATTACACACTTGAAAACATACATTTTCTCTGTTATGGCTTTTCAGTCTCTTCAGCACTTTTTCCAGGTTTCTGATGTGTGTATCTGTGTCTTGTCCTGGGATTAAAATGCCATCCAAATAACAAATTTATTTCATCTACCATGAGTTCTTGAAATATTGCAGGTGTATTTGCCACACTCTAAGGGAGTCTGTTTATTTGATACTGTTTTTTATGCTTGTTTATTGTCAAATGATGTTTAGAGATCTCATCTAACAGTACTTATTGATAAACTTTTGGCACACACATATTAAGATTTATCCATATTACCATCACTTTCAGAATTAATGGCCTCACCTTTAGTCTCTTTAGAGAAGAGTTCAATATACCTGATGCTACCTTCCTGGTAGCCCACTATTTGACAAAACTGGAGTTGATGGACACGTGTCTCCCACTCTTTGTTCCAGTTGCTGTCCTATGCCCGGGATGTAGCATCCGGGTGCTTTCCCCAGGTGGTCATGTCTTTCTCCCTTCAGCAGGCTTTGTTTTTCTTCTGTCTCTTAATGTGAGACTGTCATATATAATAGAACTGTGTGGAAACAGTCGATACAGATTTACATTTTGTCGCCTTCTTAAAATAATTGCCCAAGTCCTTTTTTCAAGTTTTTCAGAAAACACAAAAAACTGGAGACAAAACATCATGAGGAGTTGATTTAGGGAAAAAAAAGTCAAAAAATGACTTTTGCAATTATTTTAAGAAGGTGATGATTTACAGATTTATTGATAAGTCCCAGCATTTTGACATGTAAGGACCATTTCCTCTGTGTTTTCTCTTAAGTAATTGTTAAACTATTCAAAAGCAAGAGACATGGAAGCATGGTTTCACTAGATGAAATTCTGAGCTGGGCTAATAATATTCATCTCTATATAGCTAGAGGGAGGATGGCTTGTTTCAAGTTACATTAGTTCAGCTTTTTTAATCATAGCAATGATGCGTGGTTTGTTTGTTTGTTTTTTAAATGCTACACTGATATATTGATTTATTGAATAAGTTTGAATCTTGGATAATGTCCCAAAATGTGTTCATACCTTCCCAACTGCAGCAAATTCGATTGGGCATAGAGTTAAAAGAACTGCTCCTAGGAAGCCTCATTCTACTGGTGCTTATGGAAGGGGCATAATCATCAAAAATAAAACAAAAAATGGAATTATGACCACACTTTGGTGTGTTTTTACTGACTCAAGCCAATTCAAATAAAGGCATTTTATTGTTGACACATGCCCTGAGAGCCTGGATTGGTTTTTCTTTTCTTAGGCCATCTTTAGTCATTCTTTTTTTTTTTTTTTTTTTTTTAATATATGGGCATAGATTGCAATTCTGTGGGCACAGTTTATAACCTGGGTTTTGATGGTATAGCATCGGGTGTCCAGGGTCTGAGATAGCAGATTGACATCACAGTCAGAGGCCCTAGATCAATGAGGTCAAACAAAGCTGGAAGTCAGATCAAAGTGGGAACTCTAAGACCAAGTAATTGACAGACTGAAGTGATAACATTGAGACCTAAATCAGATAAGTCAGACTCACATCAACCCATAACTCACCACAGGCATTGTCACTGCACAAATATTACAATATGTGTTTGAATCTAAGATCTTCCAATGACTGCATTTTTTTTTGTTTCATAAACATTTCAAAATAAATCATGTATTCCTTTTGAGGAAATAACTGCCAGAAACATCAACAAACATTATACTGATTTCTTAAGCTTTTATTATTTTTTTCCAAAGACAGTTACAAATGATTAGTTGCACTGGATATTGTCTTCATCAAAGTTATGCTGTTTTTTTTTTTGTCTCTTTTCTTATAGAAAGTGACTTTCTATGGCTCTACTCTGGTGAATAGTAGCACTGCAGTAACTGGTCAGCCCCTTGAGATCTCTGGAGCCAGCCAGCCTGGCATCGTCACCAAGAGAGGTCTGATGTTGTTTGGAAATGATGGCAAGATGGTAAGTTGATCTGTTACACTAGGGCCACTCTAGATTAGAGGACCTTTAGAAAGGTTTTGGAGTTTTGTTAGACATTATGAGATTTTGTGGGAGATTTGGCATGAAAGCCTCTCTGTGAAGCTGGTGACTCAATTTTATGTTAAAGTTAATTTTGGAATTTGTTTATACTTTTCCACATCACCTAAATTTAAAAAAAAAAGGAAGAAAGTCTAATCCAACATCCAGGACTTCCCCAGAAAGAGGTGGGGATTGTCATCTGAGAAGATTTGTCTTTCAGTAGTTTAGTTGGAAGAGAGTCTGCTACTTGTGTATGTGTGGGTTTTGAGGCTGGCACTATATTTGACAAAGTTTATAGAGAAATAGTCTCAAAATTTTTGAGAGCTGAGATAAACTGGCAATTTCGAAATCCCAAAAGAAGCTGGAGAGGAGGAAATTAAGAGTCCAAACACACCAGTTTTACTATGCAGCTAGTAGAAGGTGACTTCTGAGCTAATTCAGATACAGTATCAAAAAGAAAACTGGGAATATCCCTGTTGTTACTAATTAACAACAAGAAATAAATGGCTTTTGCAGCAGACAGTTTTCATGTACCTCAGAACACTCAAAGTATAAAACCTCAAGTTTTAGTTTTCTCAATTAATGTTCGATACATCCAAAAGCCAGTTATACATCTCATTAGGAAACCAGGATGTAGACCTCATTAAGCATCTGGTTTCTGTACTTCTTGAACCACAAATGTGATTTTCAAGCAATTTGGTCATGCTAAAATGCAGGAGGAGCCAAGACCATGGGGAGCTGCTCACCAAGTGTAGTTAAGGCTGCAGGCCCAGTATGACGTGATGTGAAGAAAGTGGTGCTAATGTTACAAGAAAAGGCTGCTTATACTTCAGATTTCCCAAGAATGTGCTCAAACACTGCAAAAGAGAGTGAGAAGACAGTCAGGGCAGACACCTAGATGCAAAGGCTGAGATAAGGACCAGGTAACAGTAACACATTGCCGCTATAAGTGGGTTTATGTACAAACTGAAGGAGGCCAACAATGTCAATAAATGTCAAGAAGGCTTGACTTTTTTTAGGTGAATATTGAAATCACCAACACAGAGGTGGGTAACATTTTTTCTTGAGTGCCACACTGACTTGGATAAAGTTACATCAGACAATCAAAAGGAAACATGAAAATATATTTTGCCAGAATTCCATCCATCCATCCTTTTTCTATCGCACTTATCCGTGAAGGGCTGGAGCCTATCCAGCTGACACTGGGTGAGAGGTGGGGTACACCCTGTACAGGTTGCCAGTGCATTACAGGGTCATCAGGAGCAATTGGGGGCTCAGAATCTTGCTCAAGGATACTTCGACATTGTCCCTGGGGAAAGTGACGATCGAACCAGCAACCTTTTGTTTGCTAGGCAGCCACTCTACCTCTGAGCTATGCCGGCTGTTGTGCTGGAATTTATACATGAATTTAACTTTAACTCTTTCAACACTGTGTAAGCCTTTATATCTTCACAAAGAGCTGTGATGACCCAGCCACCAGGCACTTGCCCACGGGCCCCTGATTCTTTTTTAAACATACTTTGTCTAGACATTTGCCTAGGACCAGTCTGCCTTGGGTGACCCTACCAAGGGCTAAATGCCCCTGACAGCATAGCTCCTAGGGTCCTCCTCAAACTCCTCCACCATGATAAACTGATGGCTCCAGGAGGAGATAAATACTCATATAATAGAATAATTGTTCTGCATTTAAAGACAGATGATCAAGGTTAATAAGATGTTAATAAACATTGGCACAAAAGCGCAAGACAACAAGTTAAATAAGGTTAATCCTTTATTATGCACTTATTAACAGTTACCTTTGCAACTACTGGCTCTAAAGCGGACAGTTTTATATTAAAGAAGTTGAAGACAGGAATCCCAGAAAAGCAACTGACTATTGGTTTTAAATCTCCTTCCATCAGATGAGTAAAAACTGATACACTGGCTTCATGTGTGTATGCAACATTCTATCAAGGCAGCAGTTTAAGTGGCAGAAATGAGGAAGTTCATCATTATCTTTATCTGTAATGTATCTGTACAATCTCTAACTTTATCAGTATCTGCGTCCATACTTGGAAGGGGCAAAGCTTAGACGTGGAAATGGGCGGAACTTAACCCGGTCGTTGGTGTGGTTTAACGTGGAAGTGTGTGTTATTCACTGAATTGCTTCAGAGAAAAAAAATGAGATTAATCAAAAGGTGCTACAATTACTGTTTATTTGAAAAACATTTTCAAAAGCCTTAGATTAAACTTGAGACAAATGTTTTTGATCAAAAGACTAAATTAATTATTGAAAGAACACTCTAAGATTGAGCTTCTAGTGCGACCGGCTTGATAAAGACTACCTTGTAAGGTAGAACAGCTGACTGCTGGTTCAGTGCCAGTCAGACAAATTACACTGTATAAACTGCTTGTACATTGAAGATGAGATAAAAATAAAAGGTAATGCACATACATACACAAACACACACACACACACACACACACACACACACACACACACACACTCACTCACTCACTCACTCACTCACTTATTCTCTTTCTCAATTTATTTTATTTGGTAACACTCCATAATAATTTGACACAATAAATAGCCAAGTAGCCATTACCTAACCTTTTGGCAGTAGTTGTTAATTATTACTAATGTATCTATTTGGCACCAGTCAATAGTTTTTTCACCACTAATTGAATATTAGTTGTTTGCATAATACCTACATGTTACTGTCATAGTTAACATCAAACAGTCTGTTACCTGATGTTATATTGATATTTGTTAATAGTTATCAATATGGCTTTTGGCACAAATTAATAGTTACTTTAATGTCACTTAAAGCTTAAATGTTTGTTTACAACCTATATGTTAAGGTAAAAGTTAATGGCATCTTATTTTTTAGCAAAATATTAAACAGTGCATCTTTTTTTTCCAATATGAACCACTCTTCATTGGACCCCCTTGCCTTAATTAAAATATTAGTAATATATAGTTATCAGTATGGGGCCCCTTATAATAAAGTTGGAATAGTAATTATTAATTAATAACAAATATTTCTTAAAACATATATTAACATTTACCAATATTTTACAGTGGATCTTTCACACAGGAAATGAATGATTTCAGCACACACTGTTTCCACACTGGAAAACACTTATATTAAATATTAAACAGTGGATTTGTTTTTTTCCAATATGAACCACTCTTCATTGGACTCCCTTGCTTTAATTAATATATTAGTAATATATAGTTATCAGTATGGGGCCCCTTATAATAAAGTTGGAACCGTAATTATTGATTATTAATAAATATTTCTTAAAAAATGTTAGCATGCTGCACGGTGGTGCAGTGGTTAGCAATGTCGCCTCACAGCAAGAAGGTTCCAGGTTCGAGTCCCGGCTCGGGCATGGGATCTTTCTGTGTGAAGTTTGCATGTTCGCCCGGTGCCTACGTGGGTTCTCTCCGGTTTCCACCATCCAAAGACATGCAATTGAGGACTAGGCTAATTGAATACTCTAAATTGACCGTAGGTAAACTGTGAGTGTGAATGGTTGTTTGTCTATGTATGTTGGCCCTGCGATGGACTGGCGACCTGTCCAGGGTGTACCCCACCTCTCGCCCGTTGACGGGACCATTGCGACCATTGCTGCCCCCCTGCGACCATTAATAGGAATAGGCAGAAGACAATGGATGGATGTAATGGATTTATTAACATTTACCAATATTTTACAGTGGGTCTTTCACATCGGAAATGAATGATTTCAGCACACACTGTTTCCACACAGGAAAAACACTTTATCATCTTCTCAGACAAGCTTTGACTTTCCTTTACTTTCACATTCAATACTACTAAACAGAGAACTCTCCAAGGTTTTCCACAACTACATTGTTGAAACAACAGAACATGACATTTAGGCTATGTCAAATTTACCACACAATATACAAAAAAGAAAAGAGGCAAACAGAGAAAGAAAGAGTGGGGGTTAAAACAAAGTGTTAGAAAGAGAGAAAGACAGAGAGGGCTTGAGAATGACTGAGAGAGAGAGGGAGGGAGGGAGTGCAAGAGTGAGAAAGAGAGAGCACACGAAAGGCAGTGAGAGAGACAGACAGACAGAAAGTGAGAAAGGTGAGGTTTTTTAAACACTTGAAAAACTTAAACAACCTATGACAGAAACTGGTCAAAAAACCCTCTATTTGAATAAGGAATCAATTAGCTTTTTAAGTTGTCGATTTTTGTCTGAACCTCAGCATTACTTTTTATGAAGCTTTTACAGATACTGGCAAAATCTTTCTGCTTTGAATGTTTCAATGTATCGAGGAGCTTTTTGAACTCAGCAGGTGATGATCTTGCCAGCTCTGCAATGCTTGATGTGGATCTGACTGTGAGTTCATTCACCCCTGCATATGCACAGGTAGCTGACAATTTTAAGCTCTGACTGTACGCCATCAGGACTTCCTTGTATCTCCTAATCACTTCAAAAGGACCACGGGCTGCAAAGACCAAATAAGAAAGAATACATTATGGGCGGTACATAAAAATGTGTCCTCAAACACCTTTGGGTTGAAATGTGAAAATATATGCTTATTGCATTATAATGAGGCATGTGGTAGCATAAAAGACAAGTCCAAACCAACAGAACTCAACAGTTCTTTTAAATAGTTGGTCTATATGTTAGCATAGACTTAAATATTGAAATTACTAAATAAATGTAAATGTCACCCCTAAAGCTATGCCACATGACCGCTACTTTATAATACAGCAGAACAAGTCAATTGTTGAGGTCTGACTTAGTCTTCCTTGTTTGCCTTGACTAAGCCAGAACTCGACAATTGACTTGTTAAGTCTACAGGACAACAGGCTGCAAAACAAACCAGAAAATTGCTATTTGCACAAACAAACAGTTTTAACACATTTTATTCATTTGGAGTTGTGCACACTACAGTGCTGTATTATAAAGTAGCAGATCATGTGGCATAGCTTTTGGGGTGACATTTTGAGCATGTAAAGATGAAAAAAGGTTTTTTTTAAAAAACACAGTTTAAAATCATGCACCCAATAAGATTGCTGCCGCAGACAAATCTTCCGGTATAGGTAAAAAAAACATTTCTTGAACCCATCCTTTATTTAGAAATTTCAATATTTAAGTCTACGCTAATGTAGCATATATGACTATGACTATGACTACTATGCGAATAGTGGGAAGGCTAGATAGACATTCAAATTTTGATTGAATACTACGACTGCAAAAAGAAGAAAAGTTCGGCTCAGGGAGGAAATGATGGCTGAATCACACAAAGGCGTCAGTTTGGTAACATCTTACCATGTATTCATGTAATGTTTAACAAAAATAGCAACAAAATCTACCAAAGAATATTATCAAACCAAGTAATCAAATACCATAAATTAACAAAAATAAATAAAAATAAAGAACAACAACATAATTACCAAAGTAATTGAACACAATTAATTAATTTTAGCAAATGGCCATTCAATTCACTATACTTCATTCCAATGTGTTGTTAGCATTAGCATTACGGTTCACAACACTTATATTCCACAGTCCATCAGATAAACAAAAACAGCTCACACAAAATCTCACCCCAAATTGGTACACACATAACGCAACACACCCGGTTTATGAGATAATTGTTTGGACAGTGATTCTATAGTGCTTGTGTGATGATGATAATGATGATGATGATGATGTGTGTTTGTGCGTGTGTGTAAAACGGAGAAGGTGTCTCTGATTTTATTAAAGAGTTCCGCAGGCTTAGAGAAGCCCTACCAACCAGGAGGAGCGAGGCAGGGCTCTAGTGCAATAAACTCAGGATACTTCTGGGTAGCTCGCCATCAAGCTGGCCTGCGTATGGACAGGACCAGTCATTCATTCATTCATTGTGCACAATAAAATCAACGTTCAACTAATTCCTAAAATTCATATATACAGTACATTGCATGTACAGCAAAATCCCACTTGTCTACAATAGTACTAATGCCACACAAAATTAATAGCACTCATCAATTCGCTTGGAACATGCTGTGCAATCACCAAGGCAGGTGACACAGCAACAAACGGCCCCTACGAGATGAAGAGTCACGCACTGATTGAACAGACTGAACAGGTAAGGTAAGTTAATGCCGCATACCATCAGCAACACTCACCAGCTCGCTCCGCTCTACGCCCTGGACATGGCACTCACCCCAACGATACAACACAGCACACTATCATGGCGATAAATAGCCCAGCTCGCTCCACAACCTGCAAACACGACAGACACAATGACAGCTGCACCAGCAGCAACTTCGCTCTCCACACTATCTGGCAAATCTGTTGAACCGCTCCACAGGGTTGGCACAAGGATGATAGGGAGTGATATGTGTTTTTTCAATACCAATCAATTCACAAAGTTCTTTGATCAGTCGCGATTCAAAATCAGGCCCTTGATCTGTATGGAGACGTCCTGGAATGCCATAGTACACGATGAACTGTTCCCACAAACACCTCGCTACAGTCTTGGCTTTTTGGTTTCGGCGTTGGAATGGCTATGGCATATTTAGTAAAGTGATCAGTAAAGACCAGGATGTCCTTGGTATTACTAGCGTCTGGTTCAAGTGAGAGAAAATCCATACACAGCAGTTTAAGTGGATGGGTGGTTTTGATGTTAATCAAGGCCGAGTCCTGTTCAGGTAGGGTTTTTCGTCAAAAACATCTCTCACAGGTCTTTATTTTGATTTCTACATCCACTGCCATTCGTGGCCAGAAGAATCGAGTTTGTACCAGATCAAGGTTTCTTTCAATTCCCAAATGACCCATGTCATTGTGGAGGGATGTTAAAACCATTGGACACAGCTCTCGTGGCAACACCAGCTGGAATGAAATCTGGTCACCAATTTGTCTCTTCTGATACAGAACACCGTCACGAAGTTCAAGATGATTCCACTCTCTCAGTAGAAAAGCAACTTTGGGTAGTTCATGTTTTGTTGTCGGAGGGACCTTTTCACCAGTCCCTAGCTGATGGATAACCTCCCTCATGATGGGATCTGCCTTCTGTTTTTCCTTGAGGACGAGCAGGGAGAGAGATGGAACGATTGGTAGTCCGTGCTGTGTGTCTGTGGTAAATTCAGCAGGAACAGCACCAGCAGAAAGAGGGTAAGGCAACCAGGGTAAGGCAATCTGTCTTGCGTTAGATGGAGGGCAGTTTTGTATTAAACAGCTCTGACAAACGGCCTCAACTACCTCTGGAGCAATCTCATTCACATCCCTTGGCTCAAGGAAGTGCTGAGAAGCAAACTGTTGAAGTAGATCCTCCTGAGAGGAGGATGCTCGTGCTCCTCTATGTTGTCAGAGAATATAATCAGCTCATTGAGGAAAACAAGTAGTTCCTTCCAGTTTAAATCACCCATACATTTTTCCATGAGACGTTGAAATGTGCTGGGGGCATCTGTGACGCCTTGGGGCAAGGTCAGGGGGGTGAATTGGGCGAGCACGCTGCTTAAGTTTGATGGAATGCTTAAGTTTGATGGAATGTTTCACCTTGTCCAAAATCAAGGTCATGTTGGGAGAAAACGTCTGATAACTTGCTTAGCTTATTTGTTATACGCTCTTTCCATTCCTCTGACAAGGCAGAATCTCCAAAATCAAAATTCAGGAGAGTGACGGAACAGCTCTCAGACAGGGCTACATTGGATGTGACCTGGTGTGACAGCACACATGGAGAGGGACTGATATCTGCAATAATACTGCTGGGTGGAATACAAATATCTTGCTCTTACTTGTTACACAAGACAACAGGGACTGTGTAAGGGGGCCAGACAGACAGAGTTACCTGTGGCCTTTGTTAACACAAAGGCCACCAGGCAAAGAGGCTGAGGGATGTTCAATAAGGACACACTGATCTCTAAATGGCACCGGAAACTCAGCTTTGCCATCCACAACCATGGTTTGGCCCAAAGGGATCAGCACAGGGGTCTTGCTGGCCAATCTGCAGATTCCCCCTTGGTTCTGTTGATAACGTACTTGCAACACCTTCAGCACTGCACAATATCCAAATGAGGTGGGCAAAAACTCACTGTCATCACTGTCATAGTGGATGTATAATGCCTCCAGTGTATTCATACCAATCAGTACAGGCAATGGGGAGTCTGGCTTGACATCAGGAACAATGAGAGTGAGAGTGGGAACCTCGAATGCTGCGCACAGAAAATTTTTAGGGAATGTTAAGGTGGTTTCAATGTAACCAATGTAGGGAAAAGCTTGACCACCACCTGGAGGAGCTCAGTGAGGGATTTAATTGGGTGATCTGAAAATTGGGAGTTGGAGAGAGAGGCAGAAATGGTGGTAACCTGTGACCCTGTGTCCAGGAGGCAGTTACAAGTCACAACTGCAGTACATTGTGAGCCCACTAGGCCTTTGGGCAGTCGCCATGTGTGAGGGGTAATTTCATTAAGCTGTGCACACTCAACAGCTTTCTTATCAGTGGGACATTGTTGGTCTGCAGTGGTGCCTGCTCGCCCCATAACAGGAACCGAATCTAGTTTAAATGCTGGGTGATTCGGTTGGATCTCTGCCATCTCTGCTGTTTCTCTGTGAACTCTTGCATCTTTAAAGTTACAAGTGTTGGATTTGGGGGGTTGTTGCACTGGGGCTTGATGTGACAATCTTCACCACAGTGAAAACAGTAGCCAGGCTTTAGTTTAGAAGGGTTTATGCCTACGAGGTGGTGCTTGACTTCCCTGCCCTCGGACCTCTACCCGTCATACTGTCACTTGTGGCCCTGGGAACAGCAGATCTCTTTGAGACTTGCTTGAGTGGCGGTTAGTGTTGCAAGCTGTCGCTGGATGTCAGCCAGTTGCTTTGCAAGTTGCTCGATGGTCACCGTTGACTTAGTACATGCCCCCTTCTATTCACCTTCCATAAATACATTCTGGACTTGGGCACTAGCTCTTGGCTTATTGGGGCCCAGATGTTGCTTCATTCTCACTGATTTGGCAGCTTCACAATCTTCCTCGGTGCAGAGTAAGAGTAGCAGCTTAGAGAATGACGGTGGGGTTAGCTTCCACTATTTCAGTTGAAGTTGAACAATGAGGGCATCATTCCAGCAACCTCTATAGCCCAACTATTTAAAGGAACTGTTGAGTTCTATTCGTTTGGACTTGTCTTTTATGCTACCACATGGCTCATTATAATGCAATAAACGTTTTTTTCACATTTCAACCCAAATGTGTTGTGAACACACATTTTTATGTACTGTCCATAATGTATTCGTTCTCATTTATAGGACAGAAATAATAATGTGGAGTTTTATGCATTGATTTGATGGTTGGTTTTTGTTTATTAATATTAAAATGAATTGTCATTGTGAATGTGAACCAAGGGATGATCCTGGTCTACTTTCTGCAACCCAAAGCATGATCTGATGTAGAATAAAGGTCAGTCAAGAAAGCACTGGGTCCATTGACCTACAGTTTTATGCTTATTGATTTATTTTGATGGGGGAATAAATCTTAAACAGTGTACAAAAACAATGAGAGAAGTGAATCCTGTACACAGTGAAGTTGTGTCTGCACTCGGGAACAAGGAAATACGTTTATCTTCTATATGATGATGGATGATAGCTGCCTGTTAGAGAATGTTGTGGGACAGAGACACCCAATGAGCCCCCCCCCCCCCCCAAAAGCACCCGAGCATGATAATGACACATTGTTACTTGTTAGTTGCTCAACCTTGTCACATCTGCAATATCAGTACCAGATACTCAAGAGTATCAGGCCCATCCCTACTTTATACACACTCTACTCATAGGCTACAAAGTACATGTGTGGGTGGGGAGAGCGGACTATGGCAGTTTGTCCAATGTCGACAGCTCATATTACAAGTTTTAACTACATGAAAACTAAAAGTGTACTTGTACCCATAGCATGAGACAATGTTTTCAAAATGACTGAAGTTCTCTTCTGTAATTCTGAGTCAAATTCAGCTACATTTTGTGCAGTCAGCACACTGAGAGCTTTGAGTTTGAAACATCATACAGTAAATTAATTCTAGAGTTTTAATTTAACAATGTTTATGTAACATTTCACGACAGCTCACAAATTTATGTACTTAACCTGTTTGGATATGTCTATAGCATAAATCTAGGAAGGTTTGATATGAATTGAAATAAGTTTACTGTCAGTTCTATGGTTCCAATATACTCAGAGCAGAAGATGTAAATGTTCACATTTTAATTTGATCTAATTTGTTGTCTCACTGTCACTTTATTTACAGAGTACAAAACATTGTAAACAGTTGTCTGTCAGAATAGAGAGTCATCCAGGATTACACAGGCACATCTGTAATGATGTTGCATCCGGAATAGTTGGAGCTTTGTTCCTTCTTTACCATATCAGTGTTTTATTTTATTTTATTATTGTTAAAATTGCATGACAAAACAGAATACAATACAGAGGATGCAGTAAATGAAACAGTAGTACAATAACATTAGACTGTCATTTATGTATGAAATTTTATGTAAATGGTCCAAAAGTACAACATCAAGCTTAATATTTAATTAATAAATAGAGGTGTGTGTGCCTCCAGTGGTATGATAACCTTTCAATATATGTGGGATTTCATATTTACTAATGTGATGAATTACTAAATTACTATCACATTTAATTTATTATTACGTAATGATGACAATTGCCGTGGCCATGAAGGGATGAGGCCAGAGCAATTGGCTGATCTATCTTCCTTCAGTGGAGTATTGCCTTGAGTCACAGCCAAAGTCAAAGAGGTTGCTTGCCCAACACCCAGTGGTTCCTGCTGTCCAGGATAACCTCCTGACCATCCAGAGGGACTCCATCCACTGGGGAGGAGAGCTGCACTAGTTATTGCATGCACATGGCAACTATGTTTCCAACCCAGCCATCATGGATGACTGCAAATGCCCATACAATCCTTTTTAAAAAAAAATAATGATGATGATAGATTTTAATCTGATCTGATGAGCTAAAACATGAACACGATTGGCAGGTTTTATATTAAGTATAATCCAAACATACAGCAATAGATCCCTCCTTTGTGAGAATGATAATGTTAAATATTTAGTGACTCTCTTTTACAGAGGAGTTGATCTATTGTAATGGTATCTTTAAAGGTAGTATTTTGTTGTGCTGCTGAACTAAACTTGGTTTAGTGATAGATGGGTAGGACCTGTGGTACTATATATAATTGTCTGACTACAGCATAGCTTTTACTCACCTTTTTATTCCCGTTTACACGTTTACAGGGCAGGTTTGAAAAAATGCAAACACATATTTAATTTAAACAATTTCACACAATTAAATTCAACTTTGATTGTAGCTTTAATTTGGTTCCTGGTTTTCACTGTAATCGGTTGAGTTATGTCAGGTAATATTTGCCAGATACCCCTGATACTGCAGAGAGAGTGTCCAATAGACTTACTGTACATCATCACCCAGTGGAACATCAACTGTATATCACTTTTCACTGCCTGAGGTGGAGTATACTGCATACACAAAAAGCTCAGCATCATCATCTCTCCTGGATGGGTTTCCTTTAGTTTCCACAAATTGCAAGCAGTAGCTTTTCCGTCTCTGCAAGCTTGAGTGATGTGATCAAGTTAGGAGCAGGTATAGCAAATTTAAATCAGGTTACATCAAAAAATGTATCTGTTCTAGAGTTCTCCTACCATACATTCACACAGGACTAACGACAGTGTTAAAGTCATTCATACATAATATAAATCATGCTGTTAAGTCTGATATCATAAATTTGCCTTTTTCAGCAAGAGAAAATTATGCTGCCCCGTCCTGCAATGTGAACATTCAGTTAGGATGGACTCTGATTGGTTGACAATTTGATACCATGAACTTCTTGCATATGCCTCTTCATCAGCAGCCTTTCAGTAAATAACTCATCGCAGTCCCCACATTTGTACGGTCTTTCCTCTTTGTGTTTGGCTAAAACATGTTTCCTAAGAGTTGAACCTCTGTTGAATGATTTCTCACAAATGTGGCAACTAAAAGGCTTCTCTCCTGTGTGAGTTCTTATATGTTCTGTCATGTGTCCTTTCAATTTGAAACACTTGCCACAGAAGTGGCAGCTGTAAGGCCTCTCTCCTGTGTGTACTCTCATGTGATTCTGCAGGTTGCTTTGACAGGGTATATGTTTTCCACATATGTGACAGTCAAAGTTTCCCTTACTGTCCTGCGACTTGCCTTCATGTGTCTTGAGGTGCCATGTAAGCACAGTTTTTTTGGTAAATATGTAGTTGCAAATGTGACAGCGGTATAAAGTAGTGCTTGTCTTTTCCTTGGAATGCTGTGGCTCCACTATGGGGGTTTGGGTTAATTCTCTGTTCTCCTCTGCTGCTCTACAGTCTTCTAACTGCTGTACTGTTTTGATAAGTTCTTTTGTCAAGGCATCGCCATCATCACTGTCCTCCCCTGAAGCTTGGTCTGCCCCCCCATTAATCCACATTTCCTCCTTCTGTTCTGCACTATCTTCTTTAATCTTGGAAGGTCCTGGTTCATACTGGCACAAACTTTGGCTGTAGTCCTGCTGTTTAGAGGGTATCTCCTCAATGGGCGTCTGCACAGTTGGTTGTTTGACATCTGAAAGGATCAAAATGGAAGCATGTTATATTTGCACATAAAGAAATCATCAGCATCAAAACAGTTTTCCCAGCATTTCATCCATTAGGATTTTTACTTTTGAGATCATTTTGATCAGCTGCCTTGGATGCTCTTCAGCTTGATTGTGGGACAAACCAGGCATAACTGAAAATGTGCAGAACTAAAGTAGCTAGTGTTTTATTAATGGTACACCAAACCTTTCCTGTGAGAATTCATATTTCTTTTTAAGGACACATGGACTGTATTTAGATACCACTCATGTGTCCTTAATAATAGTAGTTGTTGCCAAACCACTTTCTTGTTTGAACAGTACACAAAGAAGCACAATTTCGTCTTTGGGCAGTACAAATTCAAACACACCATGTGTATGTACATCTGCAGTTAGACACTCTTCGACACTTTTTCTGGTATAAATTCTAACCTTATTACAACTGCTCCTGATGTGATAAGACATCATTTTGAGGTTCTTGTTAAGGATGGGATTTTGGTATGAATAGAGAATATATATGTATTAGTAAGGGTTGTCCGCTATGAATATAGGGTTTGGTATCATTTACATTTGAACCAGTATCGGTTCAGTATCTGGAAATAGGTACAATGGTAGCAGCACTTTTTTGTCTGACTGTGCGACTATTCACTGCATGTCCTTTCCAATACATTTCAACACATTACTGTTTTTTTAATCAGCCACTTGTTGAGCAAGGGCTCACTGTGCATGTTGCCTAGTGCCATAGTGCTAACCTGTTCAGGGCGTGTGACTGAAACTTGGTAGCTGTCGATCATCCTGAGTGGGAAGGGGACTTTTTTTTTGTATTCCCAAATTCAATGTCCATCTGTCATTTCTGCAGTGCAACCATGGCTTTGTCTGAGAGGGATAACTGTCCAGGAATACTGTTACACCGCAATATGAGGATGTGGCTGTGGATATGGAGGAGGAGCAACTCAAGAGGCATGTGGGTGGTTGAGACACATGGGTGTTTCTCTCTCCAGATGACTATTCATCTACTATGATGGATGTGGCACTCTCACACTCATTGTTCCCTCCAGATTTTACTGACCAGCTTAATGAGATTAATTTAGAGCTGCAGGGTAAGGCGGGACTGAAACTTCCCAAATCATAGATAAATAAATGACTCAATAAATAGATTAAAATAGCAAAAATTCCCCTGTTGATTTAATATCCTACTATAAATGTTAATATATTTATTCTTAAATGAATATATTATTTTCCCCTTTCCCCAGCACCCTCATTTATCTCCCTAAACATATTTAATGTATTCTGTACAGAGAACCAAGCATTGCTATTCATATGGCTTTGAAACTTTTGCTTGGACCTGTATGTATGTTGTGACTGGTGTTCTTGTGTTTTTGAAAAGGATCCCCTCATGCGTCCCATTCCATGGCTTGAAGCCTAAAGGTCATTAGTGGCCTTCACACGAGAAGAACTTAGCTCTCTGCTCATCACCAGGTAGAACCCAGAGAGCACAGTGAAGGCTCAAAACAGAAAATTAAATGAGAATTAAATAAATGGTGGTATTTTGCCATTTTAAATCATTTATTGAGTCATCTATTTTTTATTTTTATTTTTTTATAGTTGATTTTGGCAGTGGGCGGCACGGTGGTGCAGTAGTAAGCACTGTTGCCTCACAGCAAGAAGGTTCCAGGTATGAGCCCTGGCTTGAGTAAGGGATCTTTCTGTGTGGAGTTTGCATGTTCTCCCTGTGCCAGCATTGGTTCTCTACGGGTACTCCAGCTTCCTCCCACAGCCCAAAGACATGCAAATGGGGCCTAGGCTAATTGGATAATCTAAATTGACCACAGGCGCAGCTGTGAGTGTGAATGGTTGTCTGTCTATATGTGTTTGCCCTGCAATGGACTCGCGACCTGTCCAGGGTGTACCCAGCCTCTTGCCCGAAAGCTGCTGGAATAGGCTTCAGCCCCCCCCCCCCCCCCTGACCCTTAACAGGATAAGCGGTAGAAAATGGATGGATGGATGGTTTTGGCAATTTCAGAACTTTGTCGTAATCATCATGATCAGTTCAATGAGCACACTGAAGAGACAGTTATTGCTGTCAATGAGGCTGCAACCTCAGCTGACTGGCAACTTTAAATGTAGATCTTGGTTTGGCAAACGTCATTTAGAGGCAGAAGCTCAAATATTTAATGTAAATGCAGTTGTTAACAAAATGTTATTTGCATGTATAGCTCTGCACAACTGCTATGGTCAAGCAGTAATTTTTCCTTACCAATGACAGCACCAGGAAATTTGTCCTCATCTGGAATTTGTTCATTAAGATTGTTTCCTGGAACTTTTGGCTGTAACTCAGACATTACACCTGCCAGGTGTCCAGGACAACCATAATGTCATCTGTTAGCCATTGAACAGCATCACTGACCAGGTCAGTTGGGCATGAAAGTCTTGTTCAAGGACATCTCAGTAAATGTGACTGGATGTAATGACAGTGTCATGAGGAGCATCTGAACAAGGCCTTAGTGATAAAACTACATCTGTAGTATGTACTGGTATTAGGAGACATACACAATAGCAATTAATGTAAAGCAAAAAAATTATTGATGTTTCATTTCAGTTAATTAATTTCAACATTAAATCACATAACCAATAACAAACTTTTTTATATAAATAAAGTCAAAGTGTGCTCCCAATGAAATGACGCTGGTGTGAGCATGAGCAGAAGACACGCACTAATGGTGTTCATAGTGTTATATAACTGTTAAGACCCATTTTTTGAAACCATTTTCTCAAAACTGTAATATTCACAAAACTCTTCAAACACCACCAAACAATCAAAACAAACATGATTCATCTGTCTAAGCAGCACATCTTCCTTGAAATATACTGGAGACATATGGAACGCATAACATGAGCAGAATGGGGTTTATTTATACCAACTCCACTCGTAAAGAGCAAGTTACCTGGAGTTTCTATCATTATACATGCCTGGAAGATCGTGTTGCTGTGAACAGAAAATATGATGCATTACACAAAATGTAATAAATTTACCCGCAGTTTGTAATAACTTATCACTTATGCACTACATAAAAAAATGTGGCTTGCACTTTTTCCTGATGAAAACCTTCTAAAGCTCATTAAAACCTAATCAAGTCCATTAAATAATCAACTTAAATTGATGACTTCATCTATACACATTTTAATCTTACTTAAATCACCAAAATCTCTTATCTCATCTAAATGTTCTATTTTAACAATTAAGCTAGGGTTACAAGATCAACTTTTTACCATCTTGCAAATATAGCTGAACTTGGGGACTTTGTGGCAAAAGCTGACATGGAAAAACTCAATGGACTATCAAAAACTATTGTTTTAACTCAGTTGTTCAGTTCCTACAGTGGCCAGAATTTCAGACAACACCATTCAGATTTTTAAAGGGGACCTATTGTGCTTTTCCAGCTTTTTGGACTTATAAATATGTTTAAAATGTTGGCTACTTGTTCAAGATGATGTGGAAGTGTCATATCATGAGATAGGCATGTCTTAAACTGGTCCCCGGCGGCAGTTTCAGTCAGCTTTGTAGTGTTGAAAATGCTCAGATTTTGAGAGTTTTTTCAAATGTCTCATTTTGTGACATCACAACTTCAGGGGAAGCTCCAGATACGGCAACTCACCTGACTCTGGTCTCAGTGCCCAGAAGTGTTGCCACCCACCCCACCTTGCCATGGAAGTATACGTTGCAGACTACAGAGCTATAGTGTTATCATATAAATGGCTAACAAAGTGTTTTTTCGGGCGCAAACACTTGGTTTTTTTGAATGGACTTCCCAAAGTAAATGAATTAAGGCAGCAATGGGAAGATTTTTTGTTTTCAGGGAAGCAAGTAACTCTTTCATCTTCACTGCTCATGTGCTCTTGGCATTACACGGACAGCAGTTTCCTAAACAAACCTAAATTTGATGCTGGATTTGTGAAAAAGATAATCTCAAAGGCAACTGCTGTCCGGTCTTAACATGGTCATGAGGACACCTATAAGTAACATTCTGTCAGTGTCTTGTCTGTTTTCAGCTCTCAACTGCAGTATAAATACAAGCAGCGGGTACACACAGTACAGCATTAGATTCTTTGCTGAATTTTTATGTCAGGCCATGGTGAAAAAAAAAAAACAGTAACAGAGTAGCAGGATGTTACATCTTCAGAATCTTAAACTACAGTTTCATCATCACAAGGCCTGTAAGTTACTACAAAGAAGAACTAATTTAGTGAGGTAACTTAGGGGTTAACTCTGGGTTTTCTGTACTACGACAGTGGTTCAATTCTTGTGCATCTCCATGGTAACTTATCCTGAATGGCTAACCTGGTCCAGGGCAGGTTATGTCCCAGATTTAGATCGCAACGTTAAAAGCACAACTTCCTGACCAACCAGCTCTCTTGGAAAATAGCATCGCTGTTTTTTACGTTATATCCAACCGTATGATGATAATATGAGATGTGGTGGAATTTAGCGTTTACCATTCAGAGACGTCTTGTAAAAGTCGTTGCTACAACGCTGGTTCAGGTTGTGTATTGTTGTTGTCTGGGTGTGATTCTGGGTCCAAGACATATGGTTGTATCGCTGAAGTCGGCATTTTTAAAATTCTAAAATTGTAAACAAGCTGGTTACCAGGTGAGACAATTTCTTTGCATGTGAAAGGAGGCGTGTTACTATGCAGCAGGAGGGAGCAGGCTCCTCGATATGTTGACCAATCTCAGCAGAGTGGGCACGGTAGGGGCAGAGAGGGTGTGTGTGTGTGTGGGGGGGGGGGGGGGGGGGGTGCTGAACCCGAGCATTTTTCAGAGGGAAGCAGCAAAGAGGCAGAAAGGAGGAGTACACACACTGTTGTATGCGATACTTATGGAGATTTTTTATTGATCAAATCTTTTTAATAGTGCCCCACTGGGGTCCAACACTGTATTAAAAGCCCTTGAAATGAGTATAATAGGGTCTCTTTAACTCACAGGCTTCCTGTCAACCATAGATCTGAATATAAGACAATGCAGCTTGTTTGTAAATCAAAACATGCAGGTAAGTGTACAAGTATATTACATACAAGTTTATGAATACAATTTTTCTAGGCCTCTCAGGTCGAGACGGAGTGGGCCACTAGTTTAGTACTGTGCTAGGATTAAACTTGGTGAAGCAACCTTTAGTCACAGTGATGCACATCTCCAGAACAAACACCTGGTTGATCCTAAAAGGACCCTTAATCTTGAAAACTTTGGTAACAGAGTCAATTCCATTTTATTTGTATAGCGCCAAATCACAACAAAAGTTATCTCATGACACTTAACAAGTAGAGCAGGTTTAGCACCACTGTCTGTCAATAAATTTGCACCCAACAATTGTCCATGAGCAACCAGATCCTGCAACAGTGATTACGAAAACCTTCCTTTTAACAGGCAGGAACGTCAAGCAGATCCAGCCTCAATGGGAACGGCCATCTGCTTTGACCAGTTGGGGGGAAAGCCAGCAAGAGAGTGGGGCAGAGACAAAGACAGATGACCCGATGACAATGGAGGTAGACAGATATACAGAAGGACAGAGAGGAGCAGAGATAAGGAGGGAGAGAAGGGGTAAGAGAATGATGGACAGATGAGGACATGAGCAGGTGATGCTAAGGGTGGCAGATTGAGCCTCTTCAGGTCTGTCGCCTCCTCCAGCAGCCCCCAGGATCTGGGATGTGGGAAATGCAAAGGCTTCAGAGAAGAAGATGAGTTTGTAACACATATGAGTAGGTTATATGTATAACACATACAGGAGGACAGAGAGGAGGAGAGAGAAGCCCAGTGCACATAAGAGATCCCCGGCAGACTAAGCCTATAGCAGCATATCTAAGGGCTAGCCTAAGACAGACCTTACTGTAAGCCTGATCAAAAAGGAAGGTCTTAAGTCTGCTCTTAAAAGAAGAGAGGGTGTCTGCCTCCTGGACTGAAACTGGAGGCGGTTCCACGGGAGAGGAGCTTGATAGCTGAAGGCTCTGGCTCCCATTCTACTTTAAGAAACGCTAGGAACCACAAGTAACCCTGCATCCTGGGAGTGAAGGGTTCTAGCTGGCTAATAGGGTACTATGAGCTCTGTCAAATATGAAGGTGCCTGATTGCTGAGGACTTTGAATGTTAGAAGAAAAATTTTGAATTCTATTCTGAATTTAACAGATAGCCAATGCAGAGAAGCCAGTACAGGAGAGACATGGTCTCTTCTAGCAGTTCTAGTCAACACACGGGCAGCACTGTTTAGGACCAGCTGGAGAGTGTTAAGGGACTTATAGGTGCAACCTGATAGGAGAATTGCAGTAATCCAGCTTGGAAGTGACAAAAGCATGGACTAGTCTTACTGCATCTTTTAAGACAGGATGTGTCTGATCTTAGTGATGTTACATAAATGAAAGAAAGCAGTCCTGGAGAAATGTTTAACGTGGGAGCTGAAGGACAGACCCTGATCACAGATAACTCCTAGGTTCCTTACAGTCGTGCTGGGGGCCACAGTGATACCATCCAGGGTACCTATCTCATTAGATAAGGTGTTTCTGATGTATTTTGGGCCCAGCACAATAACTTAGATGTTATCTGAGTTTAATAAAAGGAAATTGTGGGACATCCATGTTTTAATTCCTTTAGACAGGCCTCCAGTATGGTCAGCTTATTTGTTTCATGTGGATGCATTGATCAGTACAGCTGTGTGTTGTCTGCAAAACAGTGAAAATTAATCGAGTTTTTCCATATTATGTGACCTAGTGGAAGCACATACAGAGTGAAGAGGACTGGCCCAAGCACAGACCCTTGTAGCTGACTGTCGTAGTTTCAGGGGAATAATCACTACAAGTACAAACTGCAATCGACCGAGGAAATATGACCAAAACCAGTTTGGTGAAGTTCTTCTCATGCCAATGGCATGGTCCAGTCTCTGTAATAGAAAATGATGGTCAATGGTATCAAAAGCTGCACTAAGATCTAATAAGATCAGCACAGAGACGAGTCCCTCATCTGATGCCAGTCGAAGGTCATTGGTAACTTTGACTCTTGCTGTTTCTGTGCTATGATGAACCCTGAAACGTGACTGGAAATCCTCCAGTAAGCTGTTGCTATGGAGAAAGTCAAAGAGCTGTTTGGCCAAAATTTTGGAGAGAAAAGGAAGATTCGATATTGGTCTGTAGCTGGCAAAAACTTCTAGATCCAGAGTTGTTTTTTGAGAAGGGGTTTAAATACTGCTTCTTTAAGGGACTGTGGGACATAACCGGATAGCAGTGAAACATTAATTATATCTAAGAGAGAAGCGCTAACTGGGGGAGAGAATATTTGAGCAGCTTTGTTGGGATGGGTCTAGGTGACAGGTAGATGGTTTTAAGGAGGAAATTATTGTACTAAGTTCATGAATGTAAATAGGAAAAAAAATATCCAGGTGTTTGTCTGGTCCTACAGCTGCCTCCAAGGTTTCTGAGATTATACATGATGTTTTGTCAGCTGATGGCAGGAGAAGAAGAATTTTTTTCTCTCGTAAGTAGAATTCATTCATTTTTGATTGAGTTCACGTTGGCACTAGAAACACTGAAATGGACAGCAACATATTTCACTCCAGAGGAGCAAACTATGATGTTTTACAAATAATCAGGAATTCATATTGGATATAAATCCATAGAAGAGGTTAAAGTAACACAGTAACACACACACACACACACACATATCCTTGTTCTTATATCTTTGTGAGGACTTTCATTGATGTCATGCATTCTCCATGCAGCCCCTTACCCTAAACCTGACCATCACAACTAACTGCCTGACCCTAACCTTGACCCTAAACCTAACCATAAACTAAACCCTAAAACCATGTCTTGACCTTCAAATGGCCCTTTGAAGATAACTAAAATGTCCTCACTTTCTAAAAATGTCCTCACTCTGCAGTTAAATACGTATTTGAGTCCTCAATATGTAGCAAGTACAAGAACACGCACAAACACACACACACACACAGAGGAAAGAAGAGTCTGGTATTTTCAGAACAGTACAGGAGTGTAGTAGCAGTATCTTGCACTTTTATACAATCTCTGGTGACAGTAAAACAGCTTTAGCCTTGTTTTTGACTTAACACTGACCCATATTGCCATAGATGCCAAGCTGATGAATATCTATGTCTAATGCAGGGTCATTTGACCCAGGACTGGACGTTGATTTAAAATGCTCCAATTGTAGATCTTGCACCTGTATATTTTCATGCTCTTATACAATAGGTTGCTTGTACTCTTTTAACCCGAGAACTGTTAAAAGTTCAGTGCTGTTTTCATTAGGGAATCATCATTGATCTCACTTACAGATGCATGGCATACCACTTTCACAATGCACGGTGAAAAAAATCTAACATTAGCTTAGCTATTTAAGCAGATAAGTGAGCAAACTGTCTTGTGCACTTAAGAGAAGTCAGATTAAATAATGACTGCATAATGTTATACTTCAACAGCACCACAGCTAACCTGGTGCTATGCTAACCAGGAACCATACTAAGCAAATGCTAGCAAATCATCAAACCTGCCAGTGGAAGACATGCTTACTAACACAGGCAATGACTCCACCGCTTTCGGGATGCAACGTCATTTATCTCTGCACTCAGTGCAGCAGAAATTTCCACAGTGTATTGGACGTTGTTTGTTAGTTTGTGCCCATCATATTAACCTAATATTTCTGGCTGAATTTTCTCCTTTTTTTGTCAGTTTTGGTGATGAGTCTGCACATGTTTTTTTTTTTTTATATTGAAAACTGCCTGGATAACAACTACACCATTTGTATGAGGCTTTCTGTCTCATGTACTCTGCTGTCTGCAAAGCAATTTGCTGTCTGTCGAAAATAGACTTGCTGTATGGATGCGCCCCCTTGTCATCGTGTGGTTATATGTATATATATACATATATATACATATGTATACATATACATATATATACACATATACATATACACACACACACACACACACACATATATATAAACAGAGTTTTTGTTGAGCACCTAGACAACTGATGAAAAACAGGAATTTCCATTAGTCTCATTATTCTGCACAATGATGTATGCCATAATCATCTAGCAATTTGATAAAATGTCTTTTCTGTTGTGATGAAACACATTATGTACGCTGTTTCCTATCTTGTTTCATGCCCCATTGTTCATCCCACAATTATTTCTATATTTGTCATCAGACACAATTTTGGAGCATGCGAAATAACACTCTATGTTAAAGGCTAATTTGTTATAACAAAATCATATAAATTAATCACACAAAAAAACATGTTTGTGTGTTAAAATCAAGTCTAAGGTCAAACAAACAGCTGGAAGCATGAAACGTTGCTTTTAGGTAAGACCACCAGCTGTAAGATTCCAAAACATGAAGGCAGATATTTGATGTGTGAATTGATTAACGACAGTGTAAAAGACATTTTAGTGCATTATTTTGACAGAAACGAACAAACAAATGTTGTATGTGAATGTGAATGTAAATGAACACTTACAGACTTTACCTGATGTTATCGTTTCTTTTATTTCCATGCAAAGCTGTAATATTTAGGCGATTGGATTGAATAATGACCCAACACTCATGTCAATATACTTCCGTCAAGTGACTTTTTGATTCTTGGGACTGCTCTAGGATCTAGTTGATTGAAATAAAAAAGAAGGGTTACAGTAAGATAAAACAATCACGGCATGTTGATTAAATTCATGGTAACAATCCATGTCACTCAAAGTAATTTTTGCAGGTAATGGTTTGTCCTCATCACCTTCTTAAACTAAAAGATAGTCTCTGTGTTCTTCTGTTATTGGAAGGGTTTTGAAGTGAGATTTCGGCCATTTTACTTGAAAAACTAGGGTTTGATTTACAGGTATTTCACACCAAATGTCTAAGCTGTGCATTTTAGATTAAAAAAAAAAATGTTGATTTGGTATTCCTCAAAAGTTATGCAATATGACATTCTGCACCCCCTTTTAATTATTTATTTGTGAATTCAAACAAAACATGGTTTAGCCAAGTTCTTGGAAAAACATGCTTTAAGCAGGTGAAATTTATTGTGTGTATAAAAATTAATCTTGCCACTCATTTTCTTTTACACTGAAACTCTATTAATAGTTTTCAGGCATATATTTTTACGAAGTGTTTAGTGTCTCCATAACAGGGATAAAGATGAGAGAGGGTAGTAATATACTAGCATCGTTTTATGCTCGGAACTGCAAAAAGAGCAATTGACAAGTATATCAACTAAAGTGGAAGTTGTCACATTATGTAGGTATACACAAACTTTAAGGATTTCTGCTAAACCTTGTTTGAAACACAGACACAAGAGGCATGACTTTGCCACCATCAATAACTCAATATGTGTATTTAGAAATTAGTATGTCATAATTTCGCTTTCTTTTAATTTAAAGGGTGGTAATACTCAGTAAATTTACCAAGTTTGTGGATTTTATAATAATCCATACCATGTTATTACCAGTTGCAATGCATGCTTTTAAATGTTAAGAAAATCAAACTATGCATTATTTTTAATACTTTAATGCGACAAGCACTGTGAATTTTGGGGGTTGGACAAATACGAGACAATAAAAATGTTCTCATATCTGCTTTTATCCAGTCTACATGTTGGATAGGATCCAGGAGCACAATGTAGCTCATTCATCAGTTTTTATAAACTCATGGAAGAACCAGTCAGAAACTTCCAATTCAGAGGACACAATCTTTCCACAAGTAACTGTGCAGTCCAGTACTAACTATGGAAACCTCATCTAGTTAAAAAAATGCTCCCTATATTCTCTCAAGCAAGCCTGGATTAAAAAACTGATGACCAATTTACAACTGCAACGCTGACATACCTAATGAGGATAATAGGGCCTTAATGATATGGATTTTTTAGGGCTGATGCTAATTTTGATATGAGGGAATAAAAAACATCTGATAACCGATATATTGGCTAATTAAATTTTTTACATTTTTCATATCAAAAAAGACAAAATACCTGCGTATGATGGCTCGATATAATTCTAAACACTTGTAATGAAGATTTAAATTGAAGAGCAACACTCACTGTCATGTCAGTGAACAAAGAAGTCTCTCTGACAGTGTTAACATTTACAAACTAATACATTTAATTATTATTGATTTCATGGTTGGACTGTTATTGATGTGCTTTGCATTGCAGTGTCTAATAAAGAGGTCAGTAAGTGTATATCTGCAAGTAAGAGACAGCTAGCAGTTGCCTCGTATGGTAGAAAAACCTACTTTTTACTTTTTTAAACTTCTCGAAATTGTTAATCCATTTTTAACAAAACTTTGCATCCATAATGTTATACACAGGCAATAAAAAGTTTTTCAAAGTTATGCAATATGTATCCCGAAAAACGCAAAACAAACACACAATGTTGCAAAAGTGTTGCATATCTTAGAAACAACTGGTCTCATTAACATATGACTGCCCTAATGAATGTGCAAAATTTGCTGCAAGGTGGAACTTGCATCATGTCTACTGTGCGCTGGATTGGACTTGCATTGGGCTTGGACCTTGTTCATACTTGCTTTCAAGTCTATTTTTTTTCTGCAAAGGAAACAATTTTTATCGGCATTCAGTCCAGATAACAGAACAATGGACACCGATTTATCAGCTTTGCTCCGATTGGCATTGGTGGGAACACACAAACTGGGGGTGAATGTAGTAATTTACATCTGGTTTCAGGAGCTTCCTATTTTGAACAGACCTACATTGAGCAGTGGGAGCTCATCAATAATATACATGGAGGAATGAAATGAATGAAAACTTATTATCACTGCTTTTACCTTCCACAATTCTAAGTCATCTCAGCCACAACTTTTATTTGGCTGTCTGGGTTCAAGCTGCAGTGTTGTAACATTGTTCAGTTGGTATTAGTTTAGAAACACTGGAGCTTGAATTTTTTTTCCCTCCACTTCAGCAACCCAATATTTCTCACAGGCACAATATCTGCAACGGACACAATTATAAGAAGGATTCATCCTAATAAAAAGTACCCTTAAGTATTCACAGGTATTTATCAGCTTGGCATTAATGGGAGTAACTTCCATCATGATGGTAACACAGACTGGAACTTTTTTTATGGTGATAACCAGATATTGTATCCAAGAAAGAGATACTACACTTCAGTGATTTTTCAACAGCTCCGGCCACTTCTTTCAGTTTGTGTGGTCACTACCTTTGTTAAAATGGACATGATGTATCAGGAAAAAGTCAACTCCTCATTTCCAGCGTTATCCTCTATTTTAACTGTCATGCTCTCCACAATCATAGACACACAGATATCATTATGGCAGCTCCAACTTCTGATCTGATCCACTTCTAACTGCCAACACTGTGCATGCTTCAGCCTATAACCACCCAAAGCAGACACATGCACGTGTGCATATTTTCACATACATAAACATTTGTTTGGAGTTGATACTACTCAATGGTGTTGCCACAGCCAGGAAGGAGAGAAGGCAACAAATAGCTGACTGTGTAAATGCATAAATTAACAGACTTTTCGATAGCTCTGCTCCATCATTGTGTGGCGTGTATCTGACAAAATCACCTTGGATTGAAATAAATGAATCATAGGCAGAGACAATGGAGTATACTGTTGACAGTTGAAGTAACAGTGTAGATACAAACTGTGGGACTGTATAGGAGCCCAACTGTGATTCATCCATCTGGCTAAATATGGTTCCAAATTAACTGTCAATAATTCTCTCAAGAGAAAAATCAGTATTGATAATGGAGGTCATAGTCAGGACACAGGGTTTTATCTGTCATAATCCCACAATCAATGCACTGATGTCAAATTATGAATGGGATGAATGGTAAATGGTCTCATTGTCTATGAGACCACTGGCCTATGGTTGCCCATATATATTTTGACCACGCATTTTACCTCTTAGCTTGCTCTGGATCAGGTTAGGTCTGCAAAAATGAGCCAACTACATAGTCGAGAAAATCTCAGGTTGACCCTGAAGTTAACTCTCTAACCAAAGATGGCATAGATAAGTATGGAAACCATACAGTGAGAGGATGGCCAGGTAGACAAGTAAATAAAAACACAAAATTAAAACCAGCCAAAGCAAAACAATTACAGATAGTAACAATTATAAAGCACATTTAAGGATCTTTTTGTCAGTATCACACAATACAATGAGACATAAGAAAGAGACAATGAAATTATAGAATCCATAACAACCTAACAACCTTCATCTATACATCATTAGCAAAGAAAGAGGGTGCACACTGGACAGAATGTACCAGCTACCCTTCCGAAATCTTTTCTCTCATACAACTATTCCCAAGTTTTATAACAACCAGATCAGGTCGCTTCCTTTGTTGATGATGTTCGTAAGTTCACAGAACCATAACACTGCAACTGTCTTCACATTTTGAAATATCTTCAATGTAAAGAAGATTTTTTTATTAAATTAATATTAATAAAAAAATTCTTCTTTACATTGAAGATATTTCAAAATGTTAAGCCAGGCAGGCAAGTTTGTTGCAGTTTTTATTATCCAGTAGTATGTTGTGAGTTGTGAAACACATTTTAAACCATCAACTATATCTGCATTTTCCTGGATGGGCAACTACATTCATGATGCAACTATTTATCATATATTGCAATGTCGTTCACGATAATCACAATCAATCTCTTAAATCATGCAGGACCAATTAATTCATTTAATTTTTGGTCATATGAACCAGTTAATCTGAACACAAACAACATGGCCTTGACAACACGAACAATACCTTGTACCTATGAAGTCAATTTCATAATCAGCGCAACCCTAAAATATATTAAATCTATTTTCAGTTCAACAGGAGACAGGAGAATTACTGACCATCAGTGGTAACTGGCTCCAGCAGTGCTGCAATAATCTTATTTCAAACTGAGAAGGTAATATCGTGGATTGGCTTCATGTGCTGTTTAATGTGACCTAGCAGGGGAAAGTGACGGCTGCATTGCATGCACTTGTATGGCAGATTCTCCATGTGTTTGATCCTGGCATGCTTACTCATGATCGTAGATCTGTTGAAACCCCTCCCACAGATATAACAAGTGTAAGGTCTTTCCCCAGTGTGAGCCCTTATATGTCCTTTCATATGACCTTGAAGTTTGTATCTGTTACCACAAATGGGACAGACAAATGATCTTTCATTTGAATGTGTTCTCAAATTGTTGGTCGTGGGACTTGAATGAATAGCATGATGCAATTTTAACTCCACTTCTGTCAGAAATGGTTGATTGCAAATATTACAAAGAAAAAGATATGGAAGTGTTCCAAAGGATGATAATAGTTCTTGTGATGGTATCTCATATTCTCTGTGCATTTTGATTGATGTAGCTTGAGTTAGGCTTTCTGGTGCCTCATATTTAGCATGTGCTCTAAATGTCACAATTCCAGTTAGCTTGTCTGGGATAGCTCTGTTGTCATGCATTACTACTGGGACAGCTGAGCTGGTGCAGGGTTCGGCCTTTTCCTCTTTAATGGACAGGATGACTGGATCCTCCTTCGCAGCACTGGGAATACATTCCTTCTCTATTTGCTGTGGCTGAGCAGAAACCTCCTGTGTCGGTATGGGCAAATCGATCTGCCTTGAATCTGTAACAGCAGATAGGAAAATGTTTTTGGTAGCAGCTAGAAGAGGTACTTATCTGATCATACATGAGGTAGATGTTGGGAAACTTGGACGATCCCCATCCTTGAGGCTCGCACCAACAGTAGCAGACAAAATCAAAACACATTGATAAACACTTGCATTAGTGGGCAATGGGTTCAGATTTTCCCACCAGCAATTATGTGCATTGTGTGGCATATGCAAGCTGCAGTAGGGTCCCCCATCATCCATTTTCAGTGAATACAGTCATGAAAAAAGCCTGTGAAAAATACAGTACCTAAATCACCTTTTTGGATCATTTTGGTTCTAAATCAGAATTAAACAGCAAGCCATATGACCTCAAAGAAGCAGTTTACCATCTTTGCCAGCAAAGTATTCTTGCCTGATACAGCCACAAAATGAAAATGACAAGGATCCAGATGAGGCCTAAGTACTCATTTTCTAAGGTACCAAAATTTCCAAAAGGCTCAGTGGGTGCAGCTGATACATCCATGTGGCAGATAATATCAATCACTATTGGCCCGTTACAGATACATGACTATCAGCATATGTAGTCAGATTTTTCGCTGATATGAACATAGTTTTGCAGACCATATATCCAAATGAAGTTAATCATTTTAACAAAATGATGTCATTTTGGATAATGAAGTTTATTTATGGTAAAATATCAAGGATCCACCTTTGTCATTGTATTTTTTTTAACAACATTTCAGGGCTTGTTGTCAAAAGAATATTGGGTAACATAGAAATTTTGCAATTTTTTTACTCCAATTTGCTGCTGTGAGGGGAGATGAGCAGGACTTATATGTCAGAATGATCTCTCAAAGCTTACTTCATCATGTGTGATTTTTTTTTTAAATACAGAAATATATACAATGCTGCATTTTTGGCAGACAGCTTGTCCCTCTTTTCAACCCAAATAAATAATCTCCACTGCTTGCTCACTATCTACACATCTGACTAACAATAAAAGTGCTGCTAAATTTAAGTGGGAACAACAGTCTGAGTTCAGTTTGAATTACTGAGGTGTATGACTGCAAAAATAGGTCCATTTCCCAAACCTATCACTCTAAGTACAAATTCAATCCATATAAAAGGTATGTTACTTATTTTGAAACTATTCTTCATATTCTGAATTTTTTTTAGTATCAGATGCAGAAATTATTTTTTGACAACTGTAGCAGAATGAGTCTGAATGTGTTGACCTGCCATTAATTTAGCGCTGGGGATATTCTTGTTTGATCTCATACAATAACAGTACTTCCAACTAACAATACCCTTTTCTGAACTTTATTTTGAATAATGAAGAGTTTTGTTGTTGTTTTTTAACCAATAAGGCCAAACTTCTTAATGGCACACATTTATTGAAACTGTGAACTCAACATTTCCTAGTACTGACACACAGAATAAAAGCCATCATTACTCATCTGTTGCACTTATCAACCTCCCTGCAGGGTAAGGCAGCCTGATATTTAACACCAATAAAGTGTTTGATTGTTGAACTCCATAAATGAGTATCACAGAATGTCTGGGTTACCGTAATAAAAAGTATCTGTCTCAGAATTTTCAAGGGACAATAATTGAGGTACATCAGTGTGTTGGTTGAGAATTTATCAAAATCTGAAGGAAGCAAGTTTCTAACGAGGAAGTTCATCAAGAACATATTGTCTCACACGCTAGAAAGCTTTATGGCACATCAAGCTGCACAGAGCAGACTGAGCATGACAAAAAGTCCCTACTCAAACAGCATAGAGAACAATGTTCAAGACAACACATGTGCATACTCCAAGGCAACCCCAAATAAAAAAAAACAGAAAGAAAGGGGTTTAATACAACCATGCACTCTATGTACAAGTGATAGAAACACAAAAAAACAAGAGACAACAACCAATTCAGCAGATTCTTAGATACGATCATGCCCAGTCGGTATTCAGGATTCCCCATCAAATGTTGTTAAGTTTTGTCTGATTCTACAGTCACACTTAAATGAATATCATAGGTGAATCAGTTACAGCGTGACATTCTTGGTTAATTTCACAACATGAAAATACTCTCTCATAGTGCTCTCACAGAGCTCATTGCATCCTCCTGTGTGTAGTTTTTTTTTTTTACATTTGCAACTTTATTATTACCTTTATTGAAAAAAGGTCATCACTTTTTAGTTTTCATCCTTCTGTTAGAATATAGTGTATAATATAGTGGTATATATGATAGTTGGTGGTATTATGTGGTAATGCTCCATCACGTTTTAAAACTCACAGAGTGACTATGAACTGGAGCTTGGTGAAAAAATGCTAATCAAGCATTGCATCATTGTAATTGCAATATCTGTCAAAAAAAAATCACTGAGTTGTTTTTTTTTGCAAAATTGTTCAACCTTATTTGCAATTCGCTCTGATGCATCATGCTACTACTATCAATCATCAGGGAGATGCTTCTAAAACTTAACTGGAGCTTAAAAATGCTCCAGAGCATGGTAGCCTCTGGCATTCCCAAACAGCAGCAAATTGGAGCCGCCGAACTGTCTTCCTTGATCTGGCTACCAAGCCAAACTGAATGGTGTGACACAGGGTCCTTGACCAGACAAGTAACCAAGACATCAACGATCACGATGAATGAGATCCAAAATTTCTTTGTGGAGATGGGAAAGACTTAAAGAAGCATAACCATCAATGCAGCACGATGTCAAGTTTGCCTGTTTATGACTGACTGGGCAGACAAAGGCCATTCCTCACTTAAAGGCCTAAATCATGTGAGCCATACTTTTGTACAAAGCACCTAAACGACTCACACAATGAAAAACAAAACCCTCAGTCTGATGAAATGAAGACTGAACTGTTTGGCAGCAATTCCCAAAAATGTGTGAGTAACAAACAGGCACTGAACATCACTTTAATTATATCAGTGGTTGTCAAACTTTTTTTTACCAGATACCACCTCAGGAAAAATTAACTGCTTAAAGTATCACCAATGACCAAAGTTAAAAATATTGCAGAGTAGCAGCTCTATTCAGCTAAAGCAGGGGTGGGACAATTTTTTCCTCAGAGGGCCACACTGGCTTGGATAATGTAAGATAGATAGATAGATAGATAGATAGATAGATAGATAGATAGATAGATATAGATAGATATCTAGATATAGATAGATATAGATATCTATAGATATAGATATCTATATATATCTATATCTATATATATAGATATCTATATATATCTATATAGATATAGATATATCTATATCTATATCTATATATATCTATATCTATATAGATATATATATATATATATAATGGGTGTCAGTGTTAAAGCATTATTAACTAGTTAACCCCACTTCCCTTTATCGCCAATAATTTTTTTATCGTGATTAACGCGCACTGTGCTTTTTGACCCTTTGACCATGCTGTAGTTTGCGGAAAACCAGAAATGAACGCACCACTCGTCAAACATGCGAGATGCAGCCAGTTGCAGCTTGTAGACAAAATAAAAAAACAGAGAGCAGATGAGCATTAAGGTAGGACTAACACGGAAAAGAATACGTCAGTTTTAAATGGAAAGTTCAACTTCAAAGCCCTGCCAGATGGCAGACAGGAAAAAAGTGATATGCATACACTGTAAAGCTGAACTTAGTTTCCACCGGAGTACGAGCAGTCTGAAGTATCACTTCTCTGCGAAGCATACAGCTGATGCAAAGAGCCCTCCGCTCCCTTCTGCCGTAAAACAAACCACGCTGGATTGTTTGGCACGACGGAGCCCATTGGAGGCGTCCACCACCCGCAATATCCCCACTATATCATTTGAGTCCTGTTCTGTATTGCACTGCCCCCTGTTTAATGTACACTTTATTCATTGTTTTTATTTGATTCATTCTGTGCATCACAGTTTGACGCAATGCATACGGGTCATCCTTTTGTGTTAATGGCTTAATAGTTCATGTACTTCAGTTAGTACTAGTAATCATTACTATTATATGTGTTGGGCTTGAGTTGTTGATTTTTTTTTTCTTTTTACCCTGTGCATCATTTGTTTTGGGGCAGCACAGTGGTGCAGTAGTTAGCACTGCCGCCTCACAGCAAGAAGGTTCCAGGTTCGAGTCCCGGCTCGGGCACGGGATCTTTCTGTGTGGAGTTTCCATGTTCTCCCCGTGCCTGCGTGGGGTCTCTCCGGTACTCCGGCTTCTTCCCACAGTCCAAAGACATGCAACTGGGGACAAGGCTAATTGGATACACTGAATTAACCGTAGGTATGAATGCGAGTGTGAATGGTTGTCTGTCTATATGTGTTGGCCCTGCAATGGACTGGTGACCTGTCCAGTGTGAACCCCGCCTCTCACCCGTAGCCGCTGGGATAGGCTCCAACCCCCCGCGAACCTTAACAGGATAAGAGGGAGAAAATGGATGGATGGATGGATCTTTTGTTTTGTTTGTACTTCTGGAAAGTACAATGTTCCAGCACTAATAAACATGCTGCATTTGCAAAAAGCAGCTATTTGCCTACTCCTATGTTGATATTGTTAATTACAAAAATGAAAAATATCAGTTTAAGGTAGATTTAGAGCAGATAAAAAATATATGATTAATCGTGAGTTAACTATGGACAATCATGCGATTAATTAGATTAATTTTTTAATTGACTGACAGGTGTATACACATATATATATACATGTGTATATATATATATATATATATATATATATATATATATATATACACACACATATATATACACATATATATATATACACATATACATGTATATATATATACATACACATACATGTAGAAATATACATACACATACATGTATATATACATACACATACATGTATATATATACATACACATACATGTATATATAAATACATACATATACATGTGTATATATATAAATACATACATATACATGTGTATATATATACATACGCATACATGTATATATATACATACGCATACATGTATATATATACATACGCATACATGTATATATATACATACGCATACATGTATATATATACATACACATACATGTATATATATCTACATACACATACATGTATATATATCTACATACACATATATTTAATATATACATATATACACACACACATTTATACACACATATATACGTACATATACATATATACGTACATATATACGTAAATATACATATATACGTACATATATACATACATAAATATATATACATACATATATACGTACATAAACATATATACGTACATATATATTTACATATACATATATACGTATATATACACATATATATGTGTGTATATACATATACTTATATACATGTATATATGTATGTATACATACATATATACATACATATACATACTGTATACACATACATACATATACATACTGTATACACATACATATAAACACACATACACATATACAGTATGTATATATATGCGTATATGTATACAGTATGTATATATGCGTATATGTATACATATGTGTATATGTATGCGTATATGTATACATATGTGTATATACATGCGTATATGTATACATATGTGTATATACATGCGTATATGTATACATATGTGTATATACATGCGTATATGTATACATATGTGTATATATATGCGTATATGTATACATATGTGTATATATACGTATATGTATACATGTGTATATATACGTATATGTGTACATATGTGTGTATATACATGCGTATATGTATACATATGTGTATATATATGCGTATATGTATACATATGTGTATATATATGCGTATATGTATACATATGTGTATATATATACGTATATGTATACATGTGTATATATACGTATATGTATACATGTGTGTATATATATGCGTATATGTATACATGTGTGTATATATATACGTATACGTATATATACGTATACGTATAAAAATATATGTGTATATATACATATACATATATATACATACATATATGTATGTATATATATACATATATACATACATATATGTATGTATATATACACACATATATACATACATATATATGTATGTATATATACACACATATATACATATATATGTATGTATATATACACACATATATACACATATATGTATGTATATATACACACATATATACATATATATGTATGTATATATACACACATATATACATATATACATACATGTATGTATATATACATATATACATACATATATATGTATATATACATATATGTATATATATACATATATACATATACATACATATACATTCATATACATATATATACATATACATACATATACATACATATACATACATATATACATATACATATACATACATATATACATATACATACATATATAATAAGAAAAAAGAGTTTTACATGGCATCATAACATCCTCTGCCCTTAGACCCTTATATAGTCTCTGTGGATTTCCAATATATGCTTGCTGAACCTGTTTGCTCTATAACTGGCTTCAATAATGTGAGAGAGAAAGAGAGAGAGAGAATTTCCTTTTTTGTAGTATTAAATGAATATTCACAAATCCTGACTGATCCCTGATAATTTATTTGCCTAAATAAATTTGAATAGCTAGCGTCACAAGGTCGTACAACGAGCCCCGTCTGTGAACTGAGTTTGTCAAAAAATAAAATAACTTTTATACATTTTTATTCCATATATTTGACATTGACACAAAACAGCATTATCTAAGGTCTGCTACTGTAAGCCTATTTTACAATGATTATCTTCTTGTCAATGACTGCAGCTGCCTACAGGCTGACAAACACTAATGTAAACATGAAGACAAGTGGAAAAGGTGTGGGACAATTCTGCGCAAAAACATTGAATAGGCCAACTGCAGACATTGCAGAGCAGTGTATTTGAACACCTTACCCAACCAAGGTTAATGAACCATTCTCCTCTCAACTTTCAGTATGGAGCAAACCAGCAAAGCACAATAAAACGAAATGACCCCCATGGTTCTGAAAATTAGGTTAAAACAATCACAATCACAATGTCAGCCTGTGTGAAATAGGCTACAATTTACAATTTCATTTATATTACTGAGTATGTTTGTGATTGTAAACATGAAAACTTATCCTCTGAGTGTTTAGAGTCTTCTAACATACTGCTCAACAGCTGTCCTGATGTGCATGGAGCATGTGTGTATGGTCTCAGACCGCAGAATGGTCAATATGGATGCAGATGAGCAGGAAAATGACCAAAAATAACAGAACTGAACCGGTGGTGAACAAAACATCTGTCAAATATGTTATACGGCAATACTTGAACAGCTACATTACAAAGAAAGCTTTGCAGTGCAAAACTTGCAATGGTTAAGTCACTATGTCCCACGGCAACACCATAAATCTGTATCAACCCAGAAAACGTCAGAGAGAAAATTATAAAAATATTTAAGTGAAAGCCCAAACAATTAAAGACAAGTTTGAAAGCCCCCTAAGCCCAACACAATAACAAAGCACTTTACCAGTCACTCCATAGAATTAAAAAAAAACTCAAGGAGACATTAAAAAAAATCACTGACTTCAAAACAAACTACTTGTGACAAGACGTGATGCAGATATACATCATTAACAATAGAGGCATTTGGGAAGTGGTCTGCACACAGAACAGAGGTTATCAGCTATCCTTGCAGAATTTATATCGCCATCCTCAAGATTTATTAAAAAAATGACTGTAGGAGGCTTTGGCTGCATGGACTCGTGTGAGGAGAGTAAGGTTGTTACCACAACAGAGAAGGCTAGGAAGTTTACAGAAATGCCACACTGCTTCTTTCATTGCATACTGAAGAAATGCCATTATTGTATTTTCCTATATTGGATTACTTTAAAAGCAATGCAGTATCAACTTTAATGTATACATTTCTATGCTACTTAATATTGTATGTTGTGAGTTATGAAATAGGAATTTCAAAACAATCAATATTCTCTTAACTTTTCTTGATACACTAGCAGATTGTCATTAAAGTTAACTGTATGTAAATGCTAAAATTCATTAAGACCCAGGCCACATTTTACTGCCACCTGCTTAAATGAGGAAGTTAAAATAACAGTTAGCCCTGAAGCTAGCAATTTCTTTAACTTTAAACTGCAGCGTCTCTTTCACACACAGTTAGCTAGTATTTTCAAGAAAGCTTATTACAACTGCTATATTACACATACATTGTGACATTGTGTCAACAAATGAACACTATAAGAGGCCAAAGGATACCGTTTGATTCAAATGGTGACATACTGAAATAATACCCAAACTTGTAATTCACAGAATAAAACAAAACTAAAAATTTAAAGGACACCTTCTCACTTGCTGTATTTTATAATTACTTCATTACTTGACATTGTCCACAAAATGGTCTCATTATATCTTCATTTGCTCAGTGAGTGTTCAAGGCTTCACACCACAGGGGGCAACTAAGAACACTCTGGAGGGAGTGGGAAAGTGTGGGGAAAGGGGAGGTGTGGCTCCATTGCCGGTTTCCTTTGGTTTGCATGCTGTCCACAACTACAACATCTAGCATGAACAGACTTTGTATATAGTTCCTTTAACACTTAACAATATATCATTTATAAGACTGGTGTTGTTTAAGACAACAGTGAGGGAGACATTTTATGTCCTCTCTGACATTATTTGGAACACACAGCTACACAAGAGATTAAAATACTTGCGATAGTTGTATTAATGCCACAGTGGGAAAAAAATTGCATAATTTGAAAATAAATCAATGTAAAAAAATTAAATCCTCCATGAGCCAGAAAGCATCAGTGCCACAGTTAGTTACATATGTAGTAATAATCATGACACAAATTAAACTCAAACCAACATGCCTAAAGTCTACTATGTAAACATATAATTACAAGGTAGGAAAAAAGAAGTACTGAATTTATTCATAAATTAAATGAAATTGGCTTTATTGTAGTGATATGATCCTCTTTCTTGATCCAACATATGATACAAGTTCCATTTGAAACTTTCGTCACACAAAAACGTAGAGGTTTTATTTTTGAAATTTTACCGGAAATACGGCCCTCGTTTTTTGCAATCATCCGTCATTAGATAAGACATAAATGATGACTTGGCTGAAGGCAGTGAAAACACATTGCTTATATTTGTGGAGCCTCGATTATCACTCTGCCATCGTCAGGAGACGTACCTGCCCTGTGCAGTCTTATCTCCGGTTTGTAGACGAGATCCAGCAGCCGCTGCAGCCTCTGGTTTTCCAGCTTGGTCCTGTTCACCTCCTCCTGGTAGTCGAGTATTGTCCTCTCAACGAACCCGTAGATGTCTACCGCCGCTGCGGTTAATCTATCCGTCAGAAATACATTGAATGACTGAAGTGTCGCGGTGGCCATTGTGTAGCTTGACAATTAGCTGGTTCTTCTTCTATTTTTTTTTAAATAGCAGTTGGCAAGTAACTTTTAGGTGAAATCCCGCCACCTTCTGGACTGGATGTGGAACGGCAGAGTTCCTATACTATTACACGAGTTTAATTCCCCAAATAATATCTCAGAAACAGAAAAAAGTCTTATTGCTCACATGTCTTGAACTCTTCTGCAACAACTTTCTTATACCTTGATTAATCTGGTTCTTGACAGGCATTTTAAGTCTGTCTTGCTGATACCTCGGACAATATAAAAATACATGCTCCACAGGTTGCCATAACCTATTTATGCTCTCAACTACATGAAGCATGTTTATTGTTGATAAGAATTTTTAATGTGCTGTTTAGGCAAGCGTGCTCTTTAGGCAAGTGGGGCCTCATCCTTGATATAATGTCATTTTCCTTTCTGCTTCTGCTGCATCTTCTTTTTCTTTTTGGTGTAATGGCATTTGGTGAAACAGTTTATAAGTGTTATTCTACCGTGTACTGGAGAGTGGATTGTAGCTTGGCAGGCAAAAAAACCCACAAAAAATAAATTCTCTCTGTTGTTCCTTTTTCTTTCAAATAGTTTATTTGTTTATGTCTTTCTCAAAAGAGTCTCCAGGTTAACACCATGCTTTCTTCACTTTTCCTACTAACAATTATTTTCTTAATTCTTCATATCTATTATTTTTGGTCAGTGCAGGTGAGACAGTTCCAGGTTCATTACAGAAAACAGTACAAACAAACAGATACTCACATATCACACTATACCGACAGTAACATAGAGTAACCAGTCCATCAAAGCATCAGTACCAAAAAAAAAAAAAAATTGTTTTCAATTGCATTGATCAAAAGAACATGTTTCCTTGCCTTTTAAGATTTACTTAAATTCGCTTTATGGAATCAGTCCTGGTCCTTCTGAAAGTCTTTCCAGGACGAAGGAGCAGCACATTTAAAAACTTTTTTGCGAGGGGAGCGAAGGGTTCGAGCTGGCTAATAGGGGACTATGAGCTCTGTCAGATATGAAGGTGCCTGATTGCTGAGGACTTTGAATGTTTGAAGAAAAATTTTGAATTCTATTCTGAATTTAACAGATAGCCAATGCAGAGAAGCCAGTACAGGAGAGACGTGGTCTCTTCTAGTCTACTCTTCTAGCAGTTCTAGTCAACACACGGGCAGCAGTGTTTTGGACCAGCTGGAGAGTGTTAAGGGACTTATAGGTGCAACCTAATAGGAGAGAATTGCAGTAATCCAGCCTGGAAGTGACAAAAGCATGGACAAGTTTTTCTGCATCTTTTTGAAACAGGATGTGTCTGATCTTAGCAATGTTACGTAAATGAAAGAAAGCAGTCCTAGAAATTTGCTTAATGTGGGAGTTAAAGGACAGATCCTGATCGAAGAGAACTCCTAGGTTCCTTATGGTAGTGCTGGGGGCCAGGGTAATGCCATCCAGGATACCTTTCTCATTAGATAGGGTGTCTCTAAGGTGTCTCTAAGATGTTTTGGGCCCAGCGCAATAAGTTCAATTTTATCTGAGTTTAATAAAAGGAAATTATGGGTCATCCAAGTTTTTATCTTCTTTAGACAGGCCTCCAGTTTAATCAACTGATTTGTTTCATGTGGATGCATTGATAAGTACAGTTGGGTATCGTCTGCATAGCAGTGAAAATTAATCGAGTATTTCCTAATAATGTGACCTACAGGAAGAAGGTATAGGGTGAAGAGGACTGGTCCAAGCACAGAGCCTTGTGGAACACTGTAACTGACTACAGTGGTTTCAGAGGGGTTATCATTAGTTAGTACGAACAGAGATCGACCTAGTAAATATGACCTAAACCAATTTAGTGTAGTTCCTTTAATGCCAATGACATTTTCCAGTATCTGTAGATAAGGATATGGTGGTCAATAGTGTCAAATGCTGCCCTAAGCTCTAATAGGACCAGCACAGAGACGAGTCCCTCATCTGATGCTAGTAGGAGGTCATTGGTAACTTTAACTAGTGCTGTTTCTGTGCTATGATGAATCCTGAAACCTGACTGGAAATCCTCTAATAAGCTGTTGCTGTGGAGAAAGTCACAGAGTTGTTTAGCAACTGCTTTCTCCAGGATTTTGGAGAGAAAAGGAGGATTTGATATCGGTCAGTAGTTGGCCAAAACCTCTGGACTGTGGGCTGTAACCAGATAACAGCGACACATTGATCATGTCTAAGAGAAAGGTGCCAACGAGGGGTAGAGAGTCTTTAAGCAGCTTAGTTGGGATGGGGTCTAGAAGACAGGTGGAGGGTTTAGAGGAAGAAATTACTGTACTTAGCTCATGAAGGCAAATGGGAGAAAAACTATCAAAGTGTATGTCTGATCCTACAGCTGCCTCAAAGGTTTCTGGGATTATAGGTGCCATGTTGTCAGTTGATGGCAGGAGGAGATGAACTTTCTCTCTAATAAGGAGAATTTTGTCATTAAAGAAGTCCATGAAGTCTTTGCTACCCAGGGAAACAGGAATACTTGGTTCAATAGAGCTGTGGCTCTCTGTCAGTCTGGCTACAGTACTGAAGAGGAACCTGGGGTTGTTATTCTGCTCCTCGATTAGTGCCGAGTAGTAGGCTACTCTAGCTATATGGAGGGCTTTCTTATAACTTTTAAGGCTATCTTGCCACATTATATGTGACTCCTCCAATTTGGAGGAGTGCCATATTCTCTCTAGTTTCTGGGTTTTCTGTTTCAGCTGTCTGGTTTCAGAATTGTACCAAGGTGCTTGTTTCCTTGGATTTATAGATATCTTTTTTTTTAGTGGGGCAATTGAGTCCAAAGTTGTTCTTAAGGTGCCTGCTGCTCTATCGATGAAATGATCAATTTGGGAGGGACTAAGGTTGACATCAGCGTCCTCTGTTACGATGGGACATGACACTGAATTTAGCACATGTGGAATCGCTTCCTTAAATCTAGCTACAGCCTGATCAGACAAACATCTGGATACTACATTTTTCCTGAGTGGAGTGTAGTCGATTAGTACAAATTCAAAAGTGATTAATTGATGGTCAGACAAAAGCGCATTCTGTGGAAACACAACTAGATTTTGGGCTTCAATTTCATATGTTAGGACGAGGTCGAGGGTGTGGTTGTGATGGTGAGTGGGTTCATGGACAGACTGATAGAAACCAATTGAGTCTAGAAGAGAAAGAAATGCAGTACCCAGACTGTTGTTCAACATCCACATGAATATTGAAGTCACCTACAATAATGACTCCAGCGTGCCCTGGGTCGGGAACAAGACCCCGAGATACTTAAACTCCTCCACCTGAGGCAGGAACCCGCCCCCCCCCCGAGCTGGAGTGAGCAAACCACCCTTTTCCGGCTGAGGACCATGGCCTCAGACTTGGAGGTGCTGATTCTCATCCCAGCCACTTCACAATCGGCTGCAAACTGTCCCAGGAAGAGCTGGAGGTTGCGGCTTGACGGAGCTAAGAGGATCATGTCATCCGCAAAAAAGATAAGACGAAATCCTCCCGCCACCAAACTCGACCCCCTCCACCACCTGGCTGCGCCTAGAAATTCTGTCCATAAAGGTTATGAACAGAATCAGTGCCAAAGGGCAGCCTTGGCGGAGTCCAACCCTCACCGGGAACAAGTCCGACTTATTGCCGGCTACGCAAACCAGACTCACTCCTCCGGTAGAAAGACTGAACGGCCATCCGCCCCATACTCCCAGAGTACCCCCCACAGGGTGCTCCTGGGAACACAATCATAAGCTTTCTCCAGATCCTAAAAACGCACGTGGACTGGTTGGGCAAACTCCCATGCCCCCTCCAGCACCCTAGCGAGGGTGAAGAGTTGGTCCATGGTTCCACGGGCGGGACGAAAACCACACTGCTCCTCCTCAAACTGAGGTTCGACTATCGCCCTGACCCTCCTCTCCAGTACCCTGGCGTAGACCTTTCCAGGGAGGCTGAGGAGTGTGATCCCTCGATAGTTGGAACACACCCTCTGGTCCCCTTTCTTAAAGATGGGGACCACCACCCTGGTCTGCCACTCCAAAGGCACCGCCCCCGATGTCCACGCAATGTTGCAGAGACGTGTCAACCAAGACAGCCCTATAAAATTCAGAGCCTTGAGATACCCAGGGCGGATCTCATCCATCCCCGGAGCTCTGCCACCGTGGAGTTGCTTAAGTACCTCGGTGACTTCTTCCCTGGAGATTGGACGACTCAATGAGAGACTCAATGAGAGACTCAATGTCCCCCCCTGCCCCCGGGGTGAGGTCAAAGCTCTGCCGGATGTGGGAGTTTAAGATCATTCTCACAGGTTCTTCCGCCAGGCATTCCCAACAAACCCTCACTACTTGTTTGGGCCTGCCGGGTCTGTGCGGCCTCTTACCCTGCCACCTGATCCAACTCACAACCAGATGGTGATCAGTTGACAGCCCAGCTCCTCTCTTCACTCGAGCGTCCAGAACATGCGGTCGCAGGTCAGATGATACGACTATAAGATCGATCATAGACCTGCGGCCAAGGATGTCATGGTGCCATGTGCACCGGTGGGCATCCTTATGTTCGAACATGGTGTTAGTTATGGAAAAACTGCGACTTGCACAAAAGTCCAATAACTGCACACCGCTCGGGTTCAGGTCGGGCCTGCCGTTTCTCCACGCCCTTCCAGGTCACGCTGTCCACAGTCGGGACACCATCCAGTACCCTTCCCAAGGACTCCACAAAGGGTGGGTACTCTGAACTGGAGTTCAGTGCATAAGCACAGACCACAGTCAGGATCCGTTCCACGACCCGAAGGCGTAGGGAAGCAACCCTTTCATCCACCGCAGTAAACCCCAACGTACAGGCAGAAAGCCTGAGGGCGATCAAAAATCCCACCCTGGCCCTCCACCTCTCACCTGGACCAACTCCAGCAAAAGAGAGAGTCCAACCCCTCTCAAGGACTTGGGTTCTGAACCTGGAGCTATTTGTCGAGGTGAGGCCGACTATATCTAGCCGGTAACGCTCAACCTCTTCCACCAGCTCTGGCTCCTTCCCTGCCAGAGAGGTGACATTCCATATCCCAAAAGCAAGCTTCCATGCCTGGGGTTCTGACAGCCAAGGTCCCCGCCTTGAACTGGTGCCCAAGCCCCATGAACAAAGGCCCGGCCACCAGGCACTCGCCATCAAGCCCCTACCCCAGGCCTGGCTCCAGGGCAGGGCCCCGGTGCCCCTCTGGGCTGTTCCTTCCATCAACGGTCTGTTGAACCGTTCTTTGTCTGGCCCTTTGCCTAGGACCAGTCTGCCTTGGGTGACCCTACCAGGGGCAAAATGCCCCCGACAGCATAGCTCCTAGGGTCACTAGGGCACTCAAACTCCTCCACCACGATAAGGTGACGGTTCCAGGAGGAGGAGAAAAGAAAGTGTTAACATATAATGTTGTTGAAATATTTGTTTACACAAAACAATATTAATAACTTAAGTTGCACAGTAATCCACTGAAGAAATTTTGTGTTATTTTTTTCAAATGATAATCATAAGTAATATTCCTTGTTGATGTGATGGAAATGCACTTAATGTATAAGACTAATTCTGATGGTCCTATGTGGTGTATGTTCAAGTAAAGAAAGAAAGGACAACTTCAAAAACCAAAAAGGAAAGATTTAACAATAGGATTGTTGTTCCTCGTTTAAGTTGTCAGGGACACTTTTGAGTGTGACACGGATAGAAGAGTGATGCTGGCCAGTGTAACATGTTGTGAGATATTCGTAATAATAAAGACATAAGTAAGCATGCATTTTGCTTAAACTGTCCATTCTGTATGGTTTAATGTAAAGACAAACAGAACAGAGTGAAACAGGGAGAAAAAGATCTACATCACAATGGAGGAGGAAGTGAAAAATGAACTCTTGTGAACATACACACGTTCACAAGGACGACCCCTCAAAAGGCATGAGGTCACCCTCAATTCCTGAAATTCAGCTTGGGTGTTTAGTCTCAGTTTGCTCCCTCAGGATTTCCCATGGCTCTATCCGACCCCCCCATGAAAATTTATGGAGGTGCCATCGCAGCCCCCTAACAACCCGACTCTGGTCATCACTGTGACAAAGGGTGAATAAAGGACAGAGACCCTGGAAAGCTGCTTTAGTCAAGTACCTACCAGAGATAAGATGAGAGATAATCTACCTCTAAATCTTTGAAATGAAAAATTGAATCATTTCATGTCTTGAATGGATGTACAGGGTTGCAGACATCTGCTATTCACATCTTCCTTGAACTGACTGTCACCTTAACCACATGTGTGAGGGGCTTTCAGTTTTTACACCCTAAATTGCATTTTTAATAACAGCACTAAAATTATTTGTAAAAACTGTATTTTCAGAAATGTTCTAGCGACCAATCAAAGGAAACTCCATCATAAAGCACCTCAGTGAGGTTATGGGTCTCCATGAGTCAACAAAATAGCTGGAGTGTTGTTCACTGATTTATTTCTGTGTGTGTGTTTCCACCAACTTCTACGGCACCTCCGGAGTTGGCGTGAAACAGCGCAAGAATCAATGAACTTTTTGTGTTGATACATCTGAACATGAGCGCCATGGGCTGGGACGCAGGAAGCAGGCTAGAGACAAAACAAGTCGGTATGGGGTAGGCAGGCAGAACAGGGTACAATGGAGAGTCATGCAGAAAACAGAGGACAATCTGGCAATGAGTGAGTGTGGACCAGTGGTTTATATATGGCACTGATTGGAGCGTGGCTGCAGGCAGTGACGTGCAGTGAGGTTCATGGCTGGTGAGGCACTGACTTCATCCCAATCAGATCTGTAAACATATGAAAAAAAATTGCATTTAATAATAAAAAACAGACAAAAAATGTTCTCCATGTTTTGGCTTCTGTCTGCCATAGCTTCTTCAGCACTTTGGATATTTTAGCGTTAACCTCCTGCTTCGACTGACAATCCAATTTAGAAAATTGTTTTAGCTTAGAAATGTAATCCTCCATTGTGACATTACGGCCACTCAGGAGGAAAAAAAATAACTGAATGACTGCACTTGACTTTCCTTATAGTAAATTGTAGCTCGCTGTCACTTATTCTGCAGCGGAGCGGAGGAGGCGCAAGCAGAATCCCTGGGCTCACTAGCGCCTCCTCCATGAGGCAGGAGAACTGCGTGCCTCACCCGGCACCTTTTCGCAGCCATTTTATGATCGCTCAGCACAAGAACCACGTTACACACACATACAGTTTTCGACAAAAACACTATACATTATTTTCACAAGCTAAACTATAGAAATATAGTTTATATAGCAAAAGTATTTGAACATTTTAATAGCGCCATAGAAAGAGACAGCAATACGTGCTCATTGCGTAGCATGCAGCACAATTAGCAGAGTCATTGCGCAATCCCTGGTGAGGCTCAGCTGCCTGGTGCCTCACCGCATGTCTCTTCTCAGTATTTGAACGATAAATATGAAAAATCGGTGATTTTGAATAAAAAATAACTTAAAACTGGTTTAGTTAAAGGCAAAATAACTTTATAGTACAAATCAAAGGATGAATACAATAATTACATTTATTTTTTTCAATTTACATTTTTGTCTTTCCATGATGACAGGTGAGGCGTGGCCTCACTTGCCTCCCCTGACCGCAAGTCACTGGCTGCAGGTGTGACTGATCAGGGAGAAGTGTAGTCTGTCTGTGTGGTGGGGTGTGGGCTGGATGACTGCTGCAGGTGAGACTGTGACATAGCTGTATCATTAGTAATTCTAGTTGGTTTAGTTATAATTGGAAATGAGCTGTTACTGTACTTGTTATCTGTGAAGTATGTTCAATTAGTTTTGTTGTGAATATTTAGTAAATCAATGTTAAAATCATCACATGCAATAAACATCTTATTTTTTTGGTTGCTGAATATGTTCTCCAAGCTGTCATTAAAAATCTTAACACTGGAGCCCAGGAGTTCTGTAGATGCAGTTTAGGACTATGTTCTTAGATTTTTCTAAAGCAATTTCAAATGTGAGGCATTCTAATCCATTCATCCATTGTCTTCCACTTATTCCTACATTAAGGGTCACAGGGGGGCTGGAGCCTATCCCAACGTCAACAGGCAAGAGGCGGGGTACACCCTGGACAGGTCGCCAGTCCATGGCAGGGCCAACCTAGAGAGACAAACAACCATTCACACTCACATTCATACCTATGGTCAATTTAGAGTGTCCAATCAGCCTAGTCCCCAATTGCATGTCTTTGGATGGTGGGAAGAAGCCAGAGTACCCGGAGGGAACACACGCAGGCACGGGGAGAACATGCAAACTTCACACAGAAAGATCCCGTGCCCGAGCTGGGACTCGAACCCAGAACCTTCTTTCTGTGAGGCCACAGCGCTAACCACTGCATCCTCATGCATTCTAATATGTTAGTCAAATCAAGTCAAATCAATTTTATTTGTATAGCACCAAATCACAACAAAAGTTATGTCATGACACTTTACAAGTAGGGCAGCATGGTGGTGCAGTGGTTAGCACTGTCACCTCAGTGTTGGCCCTGTGATGGATTGATAACCCATCCAGGGTGTACCCCCCTCACGTCTGAAGGCTGCTGCAATAGGCTCCAGCCCCCCATGACCCTTTGCAAGCAAAGCGGTAGAAAATGGATGGATGTTTATATTTACTGTGGTGTTTCCTGGTTGGGGACTTAGGTCCTGTGCTCGAGCCGAGGTTTGAACCCAAAACCTTCTTGCTGTGAGGCCACAGTGCTGCACCACCATGCCAACTCCCACCCTGAAACATGCACACTCACATGCAGCACTGAACAAGGCACTGGATCTGCACAAATAAAGACAGGCACACACACCCACACTTACTCGCACACACCCACCCAACAGCACACACTCACACTAGATAGCTAATCCACACACAAACACACACACATACGCATGCACCCATACACACACAACATTAGGCTGGGAGAAGGGTCCACACACGCACACACAGCCTCACACAAACTCTTCTGTGCCCACATGTATTCACGAGAACACATACCCCTTTACTCGCACACAAGTGCACACGCAGCCACACAGTAAGGAGGAAAAAGGATGTTGCTCCAAAAAGGAGAGAGTCATGTTGAAAAAAAAAACTTCACAGAGACAAGGAGGTATAGGCTGCATGGCAGTCTCCATGTATTCCGTAATGCATATGAACTCAGTCCAAAAAAGAGGGGGAAAAAATGTCCAAGAAGGTAAAAATATAACCTTGACTTTTCCATTTGTGTAAAAAAGAGCAAAGAGTGTATTAATGCAGAAGAGAAAAGGATCCTACCATAAAAAATAGTCATTAGAATTTATCCAGATCCACCAAGCTTCACATGACCAGGGGCCTCATGTATCAACACTGTTTACGCAAGAAAAACTTGCGTACGCCAGGATCGGTGCTCACATTCAGATGTATAAATGCGAAAAGTTTGTCAATTCTTGCGCTGTTTCACACCAACTCTGGAGGTGCCGTAGAAGTTGGCGGAAAGCCGATTCTTGCGTTGACTGCACTTTGGTCCGTTGGCGACACTGTGTGGCAGTGTTTGGTAACTGACATTATTTGACAACTGCACATACATCGGGCACAAAAAAGCCATAAACACAAACACAAGTCGGCATTACCTAAGTGGCTATAAAAGAGCCTTCACGATTGTGCTGAATGTGACATTTTCTACAATGTCAGCACTTGCGCTGTTGGAGGACGTGGCAAACGGTGCAATAAGATGGGAGTGACATTTCAGGGAGCGGGAGGACTTGCAACACAGTTCTAACCAGTGGCTACGATTCTACAATTTCATTTAGCAGTCGCTTTTGTCCAAAGCGACGTACAACACAAGGAAGAATTCAGACTTAAGGAGAAACCCATAGTAAGCGCAAAAGTGCTTCAGTTGTGATTTGATCACAGGTATTGCCATCTAGTGGCAGAAGAAGTATCGCCCCCCCCCACCCTCTTTTTTTTTTTTTTTGACAAACATACAACATCACACAACACAGTTAGTGCTACATAATCACTAAGTGCTGGGTCTTGGACCCTCTGACTTATTCTACCCCACAGGACAAAGAGGAGAAGAGTCAGGTTAAGTGTCTAGGTGCTCTCTGAACAATTGAGTCTTCAATTGTCTCTTAAAAGTAGAAAGGGACTCAGCAGAACGCACAGAGTTCGGTAGTTCGTTCCACCATTTGGGAACAACAGAAGAGAAGAGTCTGGCTAGAGATTTGGAGCAGTGCTGGGCTGGAAGCACCAGGCTTCTTTCGCATGCAGAGCGTAGTGGGCGAGAAGGAGAGTAGACCTGGATCACGGATTCCAGGTAGGCTGGAGCCGTTCTTGTGATTGTTTTGTAAGCCAAGAGAAGTGCCTTGAATTTGATTCTGGCTGCCACTGGAAGCCAGTGAAGAGAAACCAGCAGCGGGGTGACATGTGCCCTTTTGGGCTGGTTGAAGACCAGATGTGCTGCTGCATTCTGGATCATCTGCAGAGGCTTGAATGAGCATGCAGGGAGGCCTGCCAGAAGAGAGTTGCAGTAGTCAATGCATGAGATGACAAGAGCCTGAACCAGAAGCCGTGTGGTCTGTTGGGTCAGGAAGGGTCTGATCTTCCTGATGTTGTAGAGGGCATAACGGCAAGAGCGAGAAACTGAGGCCACATGAACCTTAAAGGTCAGCTGGTCATCAATCATGACACCCAGGTTTCTGGCTGATTTTGTGGGCACACGTAGGCTCGAGTCAAGTTGGACACTGACCTGAGGCTGAACAGATGGACAAGCTGGAAAGACCATAAGTTCAGTCTTAGGCAGATTCAGTTGAAGGTGGCGTTACTTCATCCATGTGGAGATATCAGCCAGACACGCTGATATACGATCTGAGACCGTTCTGTCATCAGGTGGAAAAGAGAGGAAAAGCTGAGTGTCGTCAGCATAACAGTGGTAGGAGAAGCCATGGGAGTGGATCACTGCACCAAGAGAATGGTGTACAGAGAGAAGACAAGGGGACCAAGCACTGACCCCTGAGGAACCCCAGTCGATAGGCCATGTGACCTAGACACCTTTCCTCACCATGACACTCTGAAGGATCTGCCTGTGAGGTAGGACTTGAACCACAACAAGGCAGAACCAGATATGCCGAGCTCAGAGAGTGTGGAGAGGAGAATCTGATGGTTCACCGTGTCGAAGGCAGCAGACAGGTCCAGCAGAAGTAGGACAGAGCACTGACCAGCAGCTCGAGCTAGTCTCAGTGACTCACTGACTGACAGGAGTGCAGTCTGAAGCCAGACTGAAAAGAGTCAAGAAGGTTGTTGTTCCGCAGATGTTCAGAGACCTGGTTAAATACTGAGCGCTCCAGTATTTTTGACAGGAATGGCAGAAGTGATACTGGCCTGTAGTTATCAACCTTGGCGGGGTTGAGATTAGGCTTTTTGAGCAGTGCGGTGACACGGGCTTGCTTAAAAGTAGCAGGAAAAATGCCAGTTTCCAGGGAGGAATTGACAATGTGTGTGACTGCAGGTAAATTGTAGGTTTTGAGCTTAGGAGAAGTCTGGAGACCTCATCTTCGCTCAGAGGAACAAAGGAGAAGAGTGAAGCAGCAGTGGCAGGTTGGTGCTGACTGGACTGGTCAGGCTCAGAGAACTGGTTGCTGATTGCAGCAACCTTTTCAGTAAAAAAGGAGGCAAACATGTCTGAAGTCAGTGCAGTGGAAGGCTGAGCAACTGGAGGAGAAAGCAAGGAGTTAAACGCCATAAACAGTTCTCTGGAATCAGAAGTGGCACAGACCTTGTTTTGATAGAAGGCTTTCTTAGCGGACTGTAAGCATGAGGTGAAGGAAGCAAGTTTCTGTTTGTATAAGGACAAGTCAGTGGGTTCTTGGGATTTACGCCACTTTCTTTCTGCTGCCCTGAGTCCAGCTCTTTGTTCTCTCAGAACTTCAGAGAGCCATGGACTTGGTTGTTTTTTCTTGGCTGGTTTGGACACCAGGGGGCAGAGTTTGTCTGGGGGTCAGGGGGCTGATGAGCGGGTTCCGGCGACCGCGGGCCATCCTCCTGCAAAAGCTGCAATCGGCGCTCCCCTCCATGAGCAATATGCTTATGTTCATCGTAAGGTTTTCCACTCAGTCAATGTGCGATGCACAGAGGATGGAGGGATGGACGCCGATCCTGGCCGGGCAGCCGTCCTCACACACCAGAATTTCATTTCCATAATGTGAATGGGTAAGAAGCTGCTACACGATTCATGAAGCCAGATTAATTTTTTTCGTCCACTAAACGTTCCAGAACATTTATCAGGTGGTTGAGCCACTCATTGATCCCTGTTATTCCCCTAATAATGTCCTCCTGCGACTGCAGGACCGCCTGTGTGAGGACCCTCCAACCGTGTGGGCTGGAGGATGTGCCGCTAGGTCCGGGTGGGCTGGAGAACCATCCGCCGCTTGCCGGCCTGGTGCTGGGGCCAGAGAACGGGTGGCCCCCATGCCACTGGTCCTGGCGGATGACTGAGCCTGCGGATGGGCTGGCACGGGAGCCGGCAGGGGTGCTGCATGTCAGCGGCATGGCTGACGGATCAATTTCTGTTAAACATTAAATATACTGGTTTATTTAAATGGCCGATTCTGTGTATTTGTTGCATTTACATCTGTGGCAAAGCATGTGGAAATGTTGCATAAGAAATGGAGTTGCCACTTACCCTCCAGGCTCTTGGAGTCAGCGTGGGTGGTGGCGACAATCCCCCCACACAAAGGTGCTGCCCATGACTGCCGCCACCCGCTGCTGAAATTCCATCAGGTGCCCCTCTCCCTGACCCTCACAATGTCTGGCCAGCACTCCTCCGAAGGGCAGCTATACGCCGCTTGACCTCCACCTTGAGGTCCTGTTAGTGCCATTTTCTATATTGTTGTTTAAATTTAGATTTAAGCCAATTGATTATTGTAGTTATTGCATTTAGTGATTGCGCAGTGTTGAATTTAGTCATACACTTGCTTTAGCTTGCATTGTTTAGGAAGTTAGAATTGCAGACATGCATTAAATATAGAGATAGGAAATCTTTCAGAGCGCTAGCAGTAGTGCAAGCTTATGACGTAGTTATGGTCACACAGGTTTAGTGAGGAAAACTGAGCTTTGTATCACTTTGATCGTTCAGTTAAGGACGGAGCGAACACTGTTTTCTACCATCATCATAAAACTTCATACACACGTAGTGACTCGTTCTTTCCGTCATTAGAAGTGGTTAAGATGTATGAACATGATGAGAAACAACACTGGTGATTAGAAGGGAACTTTAGCCAATAACAGGTCCGACCACATTTTTTTAAAAATCTCCGCGGGGGTGCATTGCTCCGAACCCACTGCGTTCACCCTCTCCCACACCTTATACCACTCACAACATTTTTGGTTTTTTTTGTACTGACACCACTGGACAGGCTGCCAAACAAAATCTGCTGTCTGCTGTCTCTCCTCCACCTCCCCGAGCGGGCACCTCCAGCTCACATGCCGTGAACCTCTTTTTCTTTGACATTGTTTTGTGAGTGTGGACAGCGGAGATCCTATTTTAAAAAAAATTGTATTTATTATAGGTGTCAGGGTTAACGCATTATTAACTAGTTAATCCATCGTCCCCTTATCGCCAATTTTTTTTTCATCGTGATTAATGCGCACAGTCCTTTTTGACCCTTTGACCATGCCATAGTTCACGGAAAACCAGACGTGAACGCACCATTCATCACACACGCGACATGCAGCCGGTTGCAGCTTGTAAACAAAAAACAAACAAACAACTGAGAGCAGATGAGCATTAAAGTAGGACTAACATGGAAAAGAAAACGTCAGTTTTACATGGAAAGTTCAATTTCAAAGTCATGCCAGATGGCAGACAGGAAAAAAGTGATATACATACACTGAACAGCTGAATTTAGTTTGTACCGGAGCACGAGCAGTCTTCAGTTTCACTTGTCCTCGAAGCACACAGCTGATGCAGAGAGCCCTCCGCTCCCTTCTGGCGTAAAACAAACCACGACCATTGGAGGCGTCCACCACCCGCAATATCCCCACTATGTCATTTGAGTCCTGTTCTGTGTTGCACTGCCTCCTGTTTAATGCACACTTATTCATTGTTTTTATTTAATTTAATTTATTCTGTGCATCACAGTTTGATGCAATGCATCAGGGTCATCCTTTTGTGTTAATGGCTTAATAGTTCAAGTACTTCAGTTAGTACTAGTAATCATTACTATTATATTTGTTGGGCTTGAGTTTATAATTTTTTTATTATTTTTTTTTTTACCCTGTGCATCTTTTGTTTTGGGGCAACCCGGTGGAGCAGTGGTCAGCATGGTGGCCCCCCAGCAAGAAGGTTGTGGGTGGAGCCCCGGCTGGAGCATGGGGTCTTTCTGTGTGGAGTCTGCATGTTCTCCCTGTGCCTGCGTGGGTTCTGTCCAGTACTCCGGCTTCCTTCCCAGTCCAAAGACATCAAGAGGGGACCAGGTTAATCCAGACTCTAGATTGACCGTAGGCGTGGCTGTGAGAGCCAATGGTTGTCTGTCTATATGTGTTGGCCCTGCCATGGATTGGTGACCCGTCCAGGGTGAAGGCTGCTGGGATAGTCTCCACCCCCACCACCCTTAACAGTATAAGAGAGAGAAGATGGATGATTGAATGGATGGATGGATGGATGAATGGATGGATGGATGGATGGATGGATGTTTTGTTCGTACTTCTGGCCATTACATTGCTCCAACACTAATAAACATGCTGCATTTGCAGAAAGCAACTATTTGCCTACTCCCATGTTGATATGGTTAATTAAAAAAATGAAAAATATCAGTTTAAGGTAAATTCAGAGCAGATAAAAAATATGTGATTAATCGTGAGTTAACTATGGACAATCATGCGATTCATCGGATTCATTTTTTTAATCGACTGACAGGTCTAGTATTTATAGGTGGGCGTAACGGGGGAGGGTCCAGTCACTCCGACATCTGCGCTCAATTCCATGCTGATTGGGATGTATCAAGGAAACGTACGTGGATTCCGGCGCTCGCACAGATTGATACATCTGGATTTTTTTTCTGCATGCGCAACTTTCGGGATTCTTGCGACCACCGTTTTTTTTAGTATGAGATCCACGCAAGTATTGATACATGAGGCCCCAGGAGCTTTGCTTGCTCTGATGTAGACCCATAAAGTTAGATGAAGATTTTGCAGTTTGATGTCCACATAGACTGTATTTTCCTCTGATTTGTAGTAATCAGGTGTTCCTGGCAATTTCTGCATTCTGCTTGGTCAAATGCTTGTTTTGATAGTCTTCACATCCTCCACCAATGACAGAATTGTTTGCTGCTGTACTTGGACAGCTGCAACATATCTTATTAAACTGTTGAGCAACTTTCTCATTTCTGCAAAGCTCGTTTCGTTTTCAGTTGTTCCTCTGTGGGGTTGGTGAGGTTTAATTAGTACTTTAGCTTAATTAAATTAATTGTTTTATGACTTTGTTTGCTTTGCAAGGAGCATACCTGCGACATCTGACGTATGCGCACCTCTGTACCATGAAATTTCTTGTCTTCTAAACCTCTCTTTCAGCGTGTCATGCTCTGTTATTTTTAGCCCTGCTCTTGCTGCTTGACCCACCATGTATGACTTGAGATATTCATTTATTTATTTATTTATTTATTTAATATTTATTTATGTGCAGCTTGAGTAACTTCACTGATGGTCTGTTGTTTAGTCTGCTTGAATGTGTACTTGCATCATTCAGCCAAGGCAAGCTCTGTTGGGCTGCTACTGCTTTTTCTCTTTGAATTAGGCTTGTTGCAAGAGCTTTCCAGAGACTTAAATTGTCATGGTAGTCCACAGTTTTCATTATGTTCGCCGGTAGATTGTCTATCAGTATTTCATTTTTCAATTTCTTTATCCAAATCCAGGAGATGCTGTCCCTTAACCAACAACATGAATAGCAGCTCTTGTAGACAGTCACAATTCACATTATCCTCTCCTGTTTACCTTTCCTCATCTGTCCGTAACAGCTTTGTGGTGGACACTTGTACAACTCCTCACAATTGCTTCAGTCTCTGTCTGTGCTCCATCATCTTGTCCAGTTCTTCCTTTGCTCCTGAGCTAGATACAGCTATCGGCTAGCTCTGTCTTTCATTAATCTTCTGTCCCAAGTTCCAGCACCAAACCCAAATCCCAAATAATGTATTAGTCTCTCTGGTGCCATCAATTACATAGTCTTCCCACACTGTTATTTTAATGATGTGTCTATTTCTGCCTCCATCGCTTTCTCTCATTTAGCTGGTTTGTCTTCTCCCCAGTAGTAGTATTGGGAAGTTTTTGTAAAAAGTTGCTGATTTTTTTTAAAAGCATTTTTTATTCATGTTTCATTAAGTCTTTCCAAAGAAATTGACGAAAATGGTCACTCAAAGTGTGACGAGTCCCTGGACCAAGAAACATCCTGAAATAATATTCAGTCATGATTTCATGATGTCATATGTAATATTCCTCTCTCACTCTTTAACCCTGTAGTTGCTTGTAAAGAATCTGCAATTTGAGGATGGAAAGATGATACCTGCAGCACAGTACTTTTGCTCTAGGAGCAGCACTGTTGTGGAGCTCACAGAGGAGGAGAAAACATTCGCCAAAGAGATGAAGGTAGAGGTTCTCACGGATTACCTGGAGGAGACTGTACAGAAAACTCATTCAGAAGTTGCATGTGAAACTGTGGTAATTTCTCCTCACAGGCAGTGTGGCAGAGCATTCTAACTAATGTCAGTCAGATTGATGACTCCACTGATTTCTTCAAGTCTGGGGCTGCTTCCATGGATGTGGTCAGGTAATAAAAAGGGGTAAAGATCAAATTGTCTGCATGGAAAGAATTTGTTTCAGTCATCATAATGATGCCACAAGCATTCAAAAGTAACAAATCTACAGGCTTGTGGAGGAGGTGAAACTACGTGTTGGGAGCTGCCAGCTCCAGAATGAGGAGGTCTACATGAACACCACCTTCCATGATTTCATCCAGCTGTGTGTAAGAAAGCTCAGAGGGGAGGACAATGAAGAGGAGCTGCAAGTTGAATATGTATGTGTTTAATTTTCTTTAAGAACAGATGTCACTGTATTATTACTGTTTGACCCATTGAAGTCATGACCCATTTCACTTGTTCAGGTGGAGAAGAATATCAACAACATGACAATTAAGATACCTCATCAGCTGTTCATAAATGGAGAGTTTGTTGATGCAGCAGGAGGACAAACCTACGAGAGCATCAACCCTACGGATGGCACAGTAAGCATAACCACACCATGTGTGTGTGCAGTATCTGTATCTTTTGATAGTTTGTTTTATCAAATTGTTCCACCAAACAAACAAAATTTATTGCCACTCACCTTGATATAAACCCTGTGTTTCTTTCTTTTTTGAGTTTTTTTTGTTAAGCTGGGGGCTGACTAAAGCAAAAAGAGAAAAACAAAAATGGCTTCTTTTCACAACCCTGGTGCTTATTGCATTGTCTCTGTGCCACGGCTGACTATAGGTATAACTCAGTATTTGGCTTGAAGCCTGATCTGATAGCTGAAATGTGGAGAAATGTATACATAGAAGAGTTTTCAGGTCAGTCCAAAGTGGGTATTCCTTGACATTATATGTTCATCTTTTTTCTGTAGTGGTTCAGTAATATTAATCTCTGAAGAGATGTGTTCCAGGGTGGTACAGTGGTGCAGAAGTAAGCACAGTTGCCTTACAGTAAGAAGGTTTTGGGTTCGAGCCCTGGTTTGGGCATGGGGTCTTTCTGTGTGGAGTTTGCATGTTCTCCCTGTGCCTGCATGGGTTCTCTCGGGGTAATCCAGCTTCCTCCCACAGTCCAAAGACATGTACTGTAAGAGGGGACTAGGCTCACTGGATACTCTAAATTGACCGTAGGCATGGCTGTGAGTGTGAATGGTTGTCTATATATTTTGGCCCTGCGTTTGATTGGCACCCCATCCAGGGTGTTTCGGGAACACGCCCCCCCCCCCCCCCCATGCCTCTTAACAGGATGAGTGGTAGAAAATGGATGGATGGACATGTGTTCAAACAGCAACACACACAACATGGTCCAGTGTTTGGAGCAGAAATGGTCCCTCATACTGTCAGCGGGTTTATTTATGTATTAATTTTGGGTTATAAGAACCTCTCTTCAAGAGTAGTGAGCCTTTCAATAAAACTGTTTACCCCCACTACTGAAAGATGAGAAACTCCCCACTGGCTGCCAAAATACCAGTTCTTCTTTGTTTTTTAAATTACAATTTCCGGCTAAGGTGAGGGGTAAGGTCTGCGAAATGCTACTAAACTGGCAGAGCTGACATGACGTAGCCCCACCGTGACTTAAGCTGTAGGCGCCATGTGATGCTGTGGGAACCAGCTGAGAGAAGGAGCATCTGAGCATTGCACCAGTGATGCAGAAAGCGTTGGCGGTAGGCTGTCTGTAAGCTCATTGCCACCTCACTACCTGCAAGACAAAACAGGTTACTGCTTCATACTCAGGAAACCGCTCCCCTACCTCTCTTTGAATCAAATCACAATAGTTTTGTCCAGTGTTCCCCTCTCGGCTCCACTAATGAGAAATGTGAAAGAAAAAAAATGCACTGATGAAATATATAGCAGACTGTTAATAGGCTCAATTGTGATTATTTTGTCTTTTTATAGCTTAATGACAAGATACCCGATGTCTCCTAAAACTTTTAACCCCAATATGCTGCATATGCAAATGGAGACTTTCTTTGTTGAGTTTGCATGTTCTCCCTGTGCCTACATGGCTTCTCTCCTGGTACTCTGGCTTCCTCCAACAGTCTAAAGACATGCAAGAGGGGAATCTGTGTTTCAGAAACTCTAATCGACCGTAGGTGGCCTGTGAGGGAAAATTGTTGTCTGCCTATCTGTGTTGGCCCTGTGATGGACTGGTGACCCATCCAGGGTGTACCCCGCCTCTTGCCCTAAGGCTCCTGGGATAGGCTGCAGCCCCCTTGCGACCCTTAACAGGATAAGTGGTAGAAAATGGATGGATGGATATATGTAAAGAAAAAATTGCTCAAAGAATCTAGTTGTGGTCTTGTAAATAGTGACCCTGTAAGATCCACAGTTTTTGTAAAATCTCAGTCTTCTGATGTATGGGTAGCATTAGAAAGTAGAATGTGCTCTGCCACAGATGGTAACAATTTCACTCATTGACCTGATTTGTTAGTCTTTTCTTCAGAAGCTATCTGACTTTTCTTGTTCAGTTTTACACCCAAAGAAGGTCTTTGACCAAAACAATGTTAGCTATTAAAACAGCACCGTAAAAAAGACCAAGTGCTGATAATGTGCAGTTGTCCCTTCTTTATCTGATCTCTTAATATAATTTCCGATTCAAAGATGCCTCTCCAACAGTTACAGTGAACCATAAGCACAAGTATTCTACATTTAAACTCCTGTTGTTTTGGAGGTTAATGATAATGTAAATCAATATTTGATATGAAGTGAACTTAAATGAGAGACATCATTACTGCTTCTGATATCAATCCACCACCTCCTTACCTGCACTCCCAGTTTCCCACATCCAAAATATCTGTACAGATGGGTCATAGTTTGCTTGTGTTCACATTCTCCTGTCAAGATATGTAAATCACAACTGTTGTATGCCAGTTTCAGGCATGAATTTGAAAGTACACAGCATTTATAAATGAGATATTTGAACTGGCTGTGGGTCCACAGAGTAGCATTTTCCTCCACAGAGTAACGCTTTTCTCTGCTGCCAATGTGATTGTGTGCTTGTATCTATCTGTCTTGCAGGCAATCTGTGATGTGTCTCTGGCCCAGATAAGTGATGTAGACAAGGCTGTGGCTGCTGCTAAGGAGGCCTTTGAAGATGGGGAATGGGGCAAAATGAATCCACGAGACAGAGGCAGACTCTTATACAAGTCTGTATTTTATGTTGCTTAACTGTGCAGCTTTAAGGTCTTGTCTGTAGCTTTAACTTCTTTTCTGCAGCTTCAAGTTCATCTCTGCTGATGTATGATGAATTTTTGTGATGTATGTATGTATGTTTTCTGTATGTATGATGTGTGCTTAGATCAACAATGGCTACCCTTTAGGCTGTGTGATTGCCAGTGACCTCTTAATAATGCACATTGGTTACATTTTACAAAAAAATATATAGTTACTCAAAGGCTGTCTGTGGGAAGAGAAAATAAAGAATCACTCTAAAGAATCTACTTTAAAATAATCATTGGAATATCATCAAATCAATTACAATTTACCAAGTTTTCATTTCATATTTTAGATCTCAGATTACACCTGTGTCTAGATAGTTTCTTCTCTTATCTTCAGGCCTTGTCGTTCTGCATTTGTTGCTACCATAAACCTAATTTTGTCCAAATTCATTTCCAAATTATCTTGTGAATAAAATCGTATATTATCTTGCAAGCAACATATATACTCTTATTACTTTTCCTGTTATAAGTTCATATACACTTGCTAACTCACGCTTTCATCATTCACTCCAGAAATCAGCATTAAAAAAAAGCTATCATGGGTCAGAAGTATTCTACCTGTTCTCTCTAGCCTCCCAAACCATCTTGTCAGTCTGTTTCTCTCCAGGCCCGACATGGCCACTATCAGTGGTGTGTTGAACAGTTACGTCCTCAGAGTGTCTGTTATTTATCTCCAAAGGCCTTTATCCACGTCTCAACACCCATACAAATGCCAGGCAACTAGGTGACCAACCCACCAAGGTTCTTACAATCACCATAGGATTAAATGACCCTTTGGGTGTTTCCTCAGAATCTCTGTATTTAAATGATGACCCAATTTTGACACAAACTCCTAACTCAACATGTCCTAACTACATTCACGTGGATTGAATGATTAACTAAGAATTAATTAATAAATAACTTAGTTGGACTTAGTCGCTGCTGTTTTCTTTAGTCAAGTCAATTGTTTGTATTGTGCCAAATTGAAACAAATGTTATCTCATGACACTTTATAAGTAGAGCAGTAGTAGTAGTAGTAGTAGTAGTGCCCCACTTCCTCATTTAATTTGCACCCAACAATTCTCTATGATCAAGCACATCTTGCAACAGTAGCAACAAATATCTTCCTTTTATCATACAGGAACATTAAGCAGATCCAGACATCTGCTTTAACTGGTTGGGATGAAAGAGAGCAGGAAAGTGGAGCAGAGACAAAGACAGAAAATGGAATGTTTCTTTTTGTTCACCAGTGTTTTCCAGTTTTTATTTCTATGTTAGTTCAGGTCCTGTTTTATTTTGGTATTTTTTCCTGTATGCCAGTGTTCTATATTTTTGTGTGCCTTATCTGTCCTGTCTTGTCAATTATTCAGTCCTTGGCTGTCAAAACCCTGCCAGACCCTAGAGCTGCTACGCCCTAGTGCTACTAGGCTGGCAGCATAGGTGACCATAGTGATATAGTTGTGTTAAAAGATGGCCATAAACAGCCTTAAACATTAGCCTTACTTAGTATATCTCTCTCACGCTGGGCAAGGCTGTGGTCCAACAAGTATGTGCATGATTCTGCACATGGAAAACCTTAGTTCTCAAGATACTAGTTGAATGACCCATTCTTCTTGAAAACAGTGGCAGGGTTGGTGCCTTAATGGGTTGCTCACTAGCTGATTAGCTGGAAATCAGAAAGCCTGTCCACTTTTCCTGAGACCCTAAGAAGTCCTTGTAGTAATATTGAGAGATTTTATTATCAAACTACTGGGCACGTGTTTTGCTTTAGTTCACTGCTTTTGAAAGCACGATACCACTTTGTGTCTTTGGGCAAAGCTGATTAAATCATTTACTGCCACATAATCATTATCCATGCTGTAGATAATCCTATGTCTCTCCTGCTTCAGGCTGGCTGACCTGATGGAACAGCACCAGGAGGAGTTGGCCACTATTGAAGTGGTTGATTCGGGAGCCGTTTACACACTGGCCCTCAAGACTCACGTGGGGATGTCAATACAGACCTTCCGTTACTTTGCTGGCTGGTGTGACAAAATCCAAGTAAGAGACACTTTAGTGTTGTGACTCAAATAGTTAATAAACACCAGCAAATTATACAGATATATGACATGAAATAATTGAATGTAAATACACAAACAAATACACTTTTTGCAGGGTAGCACCATCCCCATCAACCAAGCAAGACCAAATAGGAACCTTACCTTCACAAAGAGGGAACCAATAGGGTGAGAAATCATATACTCTATTCAATTTTCATTATTATTAGTTGTATAAAATGAGTGTGACACTTATATTATGCTTCTTCCAATATCAAAATCTACCAAAAATCCCTAAAAAATGCTTTAAACCATCCGTATTCACAGTCATAAGAAATTTCAAAATGTTGCGAATAGTATTGAGAAAAGTTTAGGATTTTTAAAATGAAGTATCAGGTTTTTCATGAAGAATCAGAAAACACCATTTGGTTAGCAGAAGATACTCAGTGAACAGGTTGTTGCACAGGGAGGTTCCTGACACCATGTAAATTGTTAAGAGATCATCATAGTGATGGCCTATAGGGAGAAACTGTTCTTGTGTCTAGATGTTCTGAGGTAAAGTGCTCTGTAGCACCTATCAGGGGGGAGAAGCTGGAAGAGGTTGTGTCCAGGATGTGGTCTGCAGACATGTTACCTGCTCATTTTCTAACTCTGGAGGTGTATAGGTCCTGGATGGAGGGCAGGCTAACACTGATGATTTTCTCTGCAGCCCTGAGTGTCAAGGATTCTATCACCAAAGATGTCAGGGCAACACGCCTGTAGTCATTTAATCTTGTGATGGGAGGTTTTCTTTGGGGACTGAGATAATGATGGATTATTTGAAGCAAAAGGTACTTCACACAGCCCCAGTGATTTATTGAAGCTTCAAATGGGAGGTTCAGTAGTCTTGGAATGTGTTCACCATCCAAGTTGGAGGTCTTCCACATTTTGTAGGGGCTGAGACACATCCTCTTCATAGATCTTTAGTGCAGGTGGCAGTGACATGGTTACATATCAGAGGAGCATGGGGGGGGGGGGGTCCAGCGGGGAGCTGGAGGTGTGACGACTTGGTTGGGGGGGGGGCTTATCAATCCACCGGTAAAACTCATTCAAGTCATGGGCCATTTGGTGATCAGCAATATGAAATCTTTAACATTGTATAGCATTAGCCCAATGTATTACTATCCTAGGTGGGACAGTTAATATGCTGTCTGTATATTGGCAGTTCATAGCTTAGGTTTGCTCTTTTGAAGTCCCAGAGAACAATGAGCAGTGAGCTCGGGGTATTTTCTCCACCTTTTAATCTGGTAAGCCAGGTGTTCTAAAGCCTCACTGACACAGGGCTGAGGTAGTATGTTAACACCATCCAGAATGAATGAAAATTCCCACCATGAACAGAATGGTTTGCAGTTTATGAACAGTGTTTTTCTTATTGAGGACTGCATGACTTCGTTAACACTGTGACATCCGTATACTAACATTCTCTTCCCTGAGGCTCAGCTGTGTGATGCAGTTCACATGGAAGAGCTCCTGTAGTCTTGGAATGTGTGCTCCTAGCCAGGTTTTGGTGAAGCAAACAGCAGCAGATCTGCCAAGGTCCTTGTTTACTCTGTTGAGAAGCTGCAGCTAATCCATTTTGTTAGACAGAGAGTGGATGTTAGCCAGGTGCATTGACAGGAGCAACATTCAAAATCCCAGCTGCCTCCTTTAAAGGAGCGCTCCAGCTCACTTGCTTCTCTTGCCTGTCCCATGAAGACGCACAGCTCCTCCAGTTTAGAGCTCCACAGTCCAATCTGTTATGGGAAAAAGTGATGAAAGTTCACTGGAGAAGTTTTCCTCAATAATCTGCTCACCTGTTTCCACAGTCATGTCACCATAATGATAGATTGGGGTGATAGATTTTTCAAGGGACCTATGTGCTCTTGCTGTACAAATACAGCAGTTGTCTTGTGATTGGGAGCTCAAGTCATGCAGTTACAAATCTTAGGACTAGAACAAGAACCCAAGCGCACGACTCAAAGGCAAAGTTCAAAAAGAACAATGTTTATATGTAAAGTAAAACTAAATAAAAAAAAAACACACTTTATGAGGAAAAGACTGAACTACAAAAACTCAATCACTGTGATGAGGAAAAACTGGCAAGACAAAGTATTAACCAAAGACAAGACTACAGGTGTGAATGCACAAAGTAGCAAAGAAATACAAACTTGGATGAAGCAAGGTACATGGCAGGGAACAAGGTGAGAAAGGTCTGACACAACAGACAAAATAAACTAGCAAAAAAGGGAAACACAGACTATATATACACACACACAAGGTAATGGGAAACAGGTGGACACAATCAGGGCAGGGAAGATAATCAGATGGCAGTAAACACACCAGGGGAAGAGGAAGTTACCTGAAATGAGAGGAGAGTTAAATGTCAAAATAAAACAGGAAGCCACAAGAAAACATAGTGTTGTGCCAACTCAACCAGACCAAGAGATTAATTCAGAGATGTGACAATTAGTCCAGCTGAAGAAACGCTTTCGGCCTGGGAGGCCTAACACCCCTTTTCAAAGCCCGAATTCAAGTGACCACATATTCTCAGACAAAGGGTCGTAAAAGGTTATGACTCTGGCCACTGGCCCCCCTCTGAGAACTCTGGCCACTGACCACATCCAAGAACCTGTCAAAATGCTATTGGCTGAGAGCCAGTATCATCCCACAGGAAGTGACATCTTCGGCCTCCACTTATAAAACTTCAGCGCGAAGAAGATTCTTTCTCTCTCGGTGATTTTCGCCTCTCGGTGATCTTCTCTCGGTGGTTTTCTTCCCTTGGGTGGTTTGCAAGTCTTCAGAAGATCCCATCCTCCGGTTCTCCACCTCGGACCTCGAGTACAGTGCAGCGACGACAGAGACCCCACAAGGACAACTCTCTCCCTCCTGTCCACTCGTCCAGAGAAGCCACCGTCGAGCCACGCAACCCGCGTGAACTGGTCCCTGGTGAAGGAAAACTCAACAGCTTCTTCATCCTTCCAACCAGTAACTCCAGCAGACCCTGCAGGCTGCCCCGCCGCCGCTCTGCTGCCTTCCGGGTCGAGCCGAACCACGCTCTGGAACACGGAAACTGAATCCCTTACCGCTCCACCGGGTCAAGTAAGGATTCCTTCAACTAGGCATTTTCTGGGCAGAGAAATAGCTTTGTATGTTGTATAATGTCTATGAATGTTCTGTTTATGTGATGGAAGTCCTGTAATTAGCAGAAATTACATAGCATTATATATTATTTATTGATGTTAGTTATTAATAACCGTGACCTCTCAAGAAGGCGTTACCGGTTATTAATACTGCACAAGTGTGTTAACACACACATTTTTGGGTTCATCTTTGTTCTTCCCTCTCTCTCTCTCTCTCTCTCTCTCTCTCGCTAAGCGCTCCGCTTAGTTATTAACATTCCGTAAGTTCTACCTCCAAGGTGCTAACTAGCGGCTAGCTAGCCTCAGCTAACTAGCCTAGCTTTTAGCCCTGCTGTGACGCTAACTGGTTGCTAGGCAACCATACTCCCCCCTCCCCTTCTTCACTCACTCACACACACACACACGTTTACACACACACGCGCACACACACATATTATCACTTGTGTCTTTCGTTTAGATAAAAGTTGTACCAACGTGTTGCTGATTGATTGATACACGGTGTTATTAAATATATTTTTCTTATATGAGAGAAGTCGTAGTGTCTTTTGTGTACGAACTTGTGGTCACGTGTCTAAGCAATAGCCAGTGCTCGGATCTCATCCTTCAACATCAGAGCTGTCCCTAGGTAGTTAATGTTACAGAATATTGACTGTTTAGTAGATAAACTCTGTTCAAGACTGATAACTGTTACAAGTTTGGTCGTATTATAGTTTCCCTGACCTCATCAGGGTGGTGCCCCGTATAATTAATATTTAATATTAATTAGTAATTTATTTATTAATCGATAATTATATTCATAATTATCAATTATCATTATTTTTGACCAGTTCGCTCTTCAGCGCACAACAATAGACACAAGACAAACAAACAAAAAAATGCAACCAGACTACTTGGACATGACAGGGTGGCTACAAGCTATCTGTTTGGTTTATTTGCTCAATGGAGTTTTTCCACCTCCTGGGTTTCATCGTGAGCTACGTGTTATCCATGTATCTGAGTCAACCTTGTGATTGACTAGTGACTGTCCATAGTCATCTGACAAGCTGACTGTCATAGTACTAGCATCAGATATGATTGGCTATACACCTCCACAGGGACCTTCTAAAGAATATTTGTAATAGCTAATAGACCAATGTGAAGCAGGGTCATTGGCATGGCATGTTTTCCCCCTCTTTTTACTTAGGGTGTGTGCCATTGTGATTCCCTGGAACTACCCTCTGATGATGCTGGCCTGGAAGACAGCTGCCTGCCTGGCAGCTGGAAACACAGTTGTTCTCAAACCTGCACAGGTCAGCATGCATACTGGCAGTTGATCTGCATTTAGACAAGACTGTGGGGAAATGGCTTTGTAGTTCGTAGTCATACTGTTCAGTTGAAAAGCAAGCAAGTAAGTTGTGTCTGTTTCTAGGTAACTCCACTGACAGCTCTGAAGTTTGCTGAGTTGGCAGCTAGAGCTGGACTGCCCAAAGGAGTGATTAACATTCTACCTGGTTCAGGTAGGAACATTTTTCTGTTTATCTTTGAGCATGTCTGGTTTAGTGACTACTCCCATTGTTGGAATATGTATGCATGAGTGAAGTAGCAAAGAAATTTACACTGCAGAGCTGAAGGTGTCAATAGCCAGCTGGATGCTGACGAAATTGATGTCCACTTTAGTCAAAAAGGGAGGATGAGCTGATCATTAATATTATGTCTGTATCAATTTTGTGCCATTCAAGAACATGTGGGAGAAGTTTGGAGGATATATACTCTTGGAAAATTACTGTATATAGAAAATAACATTTCCTAGAAAATTTGTTTTTGGGAGAATTCAGACTTGATTAAGGTGGAATCCATAGAATCCCACTTCTAACATAATTAAGAAATTATGTCCATGTTAAGCATAAACACTCAGTACAAGCAGCTCTTTCTGAGTTTTGTCAAGCATCAATTGCACAATATCACTGGAATTGTCATGAAAGCCAAATTACTGTTTGTAGGCGCTCTGGTGGGTCAGCGTCTCTCTGACCATCCTGACATTCGTAAAATGGGCTTCACAGGTTCCACTGAAATCGGTAAACACATCATGAAGAGGTGAGAGGTAGTCTACATTTAAAGAACTATCTGAGCAGATTTTTACATCTCAGCTCATATGTATATTGCCTTCTATCTTAAGCTGCGCAGTCAGCAATGTGAAGAAAGTTTCTTTAGAACTGGGAGGAAAATCTCCTCTCATCATCTTCAGCGACTGTGAAATGGATAAAGCTGTGCGCATGGTAGGTTCACTCATTAGAGGATGTCTTTTTATAATTTTGATGCACATTTAAATAATTATAATTGGTTGTTATATTCTTTTGTATTTCAGGGCATGAGCTCAGTGTTCTTCAACAAGGGAGAGAACTGCATTGCAGCTGGTAGACTTTTTGTAGAAGACAGCATTCATGACCAGTTTGTGAAAAAAGTGGTATGTGACTTGTTTTTTTACTTATTTGTTGATTGGATAGGGACATCACACATTAATGAGCACCAGTATATGGAACTACACATTGTAAGTGTTTGGCTTGTCCCATTTACTTGGAGATGATAATGTTAAACTTGACCAACTCAGAGATTTGCTCTGACTAAGCTAGTTACATTTTAACATGTTGTAACAGTCAGATTCTACTCTTTGATATTATTGCACTGCCTAATACTACTAATGCTACTGTGCACACAGCTAAACTGCAAGGTATATGCTACCTTCACTTGCTCTCCTTAGGAAGAAAATTTGTGCAGGTTAGGATGTATGACAAATGAATGTACTGTAGTTCTGAAGGGATTTACCTTTGTATGGTATGTGAAATCCTGTGCAATCAAGTAGCAGCATGGAATGCTAGTCATACAGCTAACCAACTGTTGGCACATGCTGCAAGCCTCTCCACCTACATATCATGTTAGTGTATGCAGTAGCATGTTTTATTTTTACATATGCAACCGCTAACAGCTTAAGTTTAAATAATTCACAAGCTTTAAGGAAGTTTGACAGAAAACAGTGACATGCTTTCCAGTTCCCAAGGCCACACATCATACATTGAGCTTATGCTAGTTAAATCATCAAAATTCTATGGGACGAGTCATCAATCAGCCATCGCTAGAACCTATCCCAGCAGCTTTCAGGCGTGAGACAGGGTACACCCTGGACAAGTCACCAATCTATCGTAGGGCCAGCACATATAGAAAACCATGCACACTCACAGCCACAGCTACAGTCAATTTAGAGTATCCAATTAGCCTAGTCCCAATTTGCATGTCTTTGGACTGTGGGAGGAAGCCGGAGTACCTGGAGAGAACCCACACAGGGACAGGGAGAACATGCACACATAAAGAAACACATCTTGCAACAGCGGTGATGAAAACCTTCCTTTGAAGAGGCAGGAATGTAGAGTAGATCCAGGCTCAGTGGGACTTGCCGTCTACTTTGACAGGTTGGGGGAAAGAGAGCAGGAAGACAAAGACAGATAATTGAAAAATGCAGATACAGAGAAGGAAAGAGAGGGACAGAGATAAAGAAAGAGAGAAAGGAAAGGCAGAGAATGAGACAGATGCAGACATGAACAGGCTAGAAGGAGAAAGACAAATAGAAAGACAGGGACAGGGGACACAGCAAACAATATCAATTTTTAGTATAATATGAGCAATTATGTGCTAGCAAATACAATACAAACACAATGATTATGTTAATACTAGTACAGTATTGAGAATACTAATATGAATACTCCTACTACTAATACTAATAGTTATGCTAGGGGTGGGCTGCACGGTGGTGCAGTGGTTAGCACTGTGACCTCACAGCAAGAAGGTTCCGGGTTTGAGTCCCGGCTCGGGCACGGGATCTTTCTGTGTGGAGTTGCATGTTCTCCCCGTGCCTGCGTGGGTTCTCTCCGGGTACTCCGGCTTCTTCCTACCGTCCAAAGACATGCAATTTGGGGACTAGGCTGATTGGATCCTCTAAATTGACCGTAGGTATGAATGTGAGTGTGAATGGTTGTTTGTCTCTGTATAGTGGCCCTGCGATGGACTGGCGACCTGTCCAGGGTGTACCCCGCCTCTCGCCCATAGATGCTGGGATAGGCTCCAGCCCCCCCGCGACCCTTACTAGTAAGGCATAAGCGGAAGATGACGATGGATGGATGCTAGGGGTGGAAACTTGAGCCTCTTCACGTCTGTAGCCTTCTCCAGCAGCAGTATCATTCAGGGTTGGCTATAATCCTCCATATTTACATGCAACTGATCATTAATATGTACTGTCCCTGTTTTAGATAAATACATCAGAAATTTGAAAACCCCTGCATTTATGCTCCCTTTCATCAATATTTGCATTTTGCATTTTCTACAGTTTAGGCATCTTCAGTAGATTTTTCCTCAGCATAAAATGTTTATAGGTTCACATCTCTGATTTAGTCTTTTTAGACAACCAAAATATCCACAGTTCTGTCATTACTCTCTCGTATTTATTTCCACCTTGCCTTTGGTTTCATGTTAGTTCTCACAAGGGGGCTAGAGGAGGGAACAAAACAAATTGCACATTCATCCTCGCAAGGTGTTTCTGGAGAGACTTAAGTTGATGATTAGTGACACAATATCCATTTTCTTCTGCTTATTCCTGTTAATAATAATAATAATAATAATAATAATACATTTTATTTATAAGGTGCCTTTCAAGGCACTCAAGGTCACCGTACAACAGTTTAAAATAGATAAATAAATAAAATAAAACATGCACGATTTAAAAGAACAACAACAGAAGTCCCTAGGAGAGCACAAGAGAGGGCATTCAGCCATATGCCTGTCTAAAAAGGTGAGTTTTGAGATGATTTTTGAAGGTGTCAATGGAGTCAATGTTTCTGATGTCAGGAGGGAGGGAGTTCCAGAGGCGAGGGGCAGAGCAACTGAAGGCTCTAGCCCCCATGGAGGTTAGACGGAAGGAGGGGACATTGAGGCTGATGGAGGAGGAAGACCTGAGAGACCGGGTGGGAATGTTGGTGTGGAGAAGGTCTGACAGGTATGAAGGCGCGAGGTTATGGATGGTTTTGAATGTATGGAGGAGGATCTTGTAGTCACCGGGTGTTTTATGGGAAGCCAGTGGAGTTGATGTAGAACGGGGGTGATGTGACTGATGACAGGGGTTCTGGGGATGATTCGGGCAGCTGCGTTCTGGACCAATTGAAGCTTATGGAGGAGTTTGTGTGGGAGACCAAAAAGAAGTGAGTTACAATAATCCAGACGGGAGGTGACGAGAGAGTGGACCAGGATTGCAGCGCTGTTGGGAGTGAGAGATGGGCGGAGACGGTTGATATTCCGGAGGTGGAAGTAGGCGGACCGGATGGTGTTGTTGATGTGGGTATGGAATGATAAGGTGGAGTCGAGGACGACACCCAGACTCTTAACCTGAGGGGAAGGGGAAACGGAGGTGTTGTCAATGGTGAGGGTTAAGGGTCGCGGGGGGGGGGGGGGGGGGGGTTGGAGCCTATCCCAGCGGCTATGGGTGAGAGGTGGGGTACACCCTTGCCAGTCCATTGCAGTGCCAACACATATAGACAGACAACCATTCCCACCTATGGTCAAGGGACGGTGGGAAGAAGCTGGAGTACCCGGAGAGAACCCACGCAGGCACGAGGAGAACATACAAACGCCACACAGAAAGATCCCGTGCCTGAGCCGGGACTCGAACCTGGAACCTTCTTGCTGTGAGGCGACAGTGCTAACCATTGCACCACCGTGTCGCCTTTAGTGATAGAATGAAAATGAATTAAAATGACGATTGAGTTACCACAGTAGACTAATATAAGTGTGAGTTACCACAGTAGACTAATACTGTATAGGTTTTTTTTTAATGGCTTATGCCTCACAGGTTGAGGAGATCAAGAAGATGAAGATTGGTGATCCACTTGATCGCTCCACAGATCATGGCCCTCAGAACCACAAAGCCCACCTGGACAAACTGATAGAATATTGTCAGATTGGTGTGAAGGAGGGAGCCAACCTGATCTGTGGTGGCCAGCAAGTGCAGCGACCAGGTAAAGCAGCACTGCCTGAGGGGACACTTATTGGTGTCATAAGTCTCATATCAGCAAGTGTGGGTGACTCACTGATGATATGGTGGACAACCAGATTGAATACTTCTGTTTAATTTGTCTATGATGTTCTGTGTTGCTCTGACTCTACCAGGCTTCTTCTTTGAACCCACGGTGTTCACTAATGTGCAAGATCACATGTACATTGCTAAAGAGGAGTCGTTTGGCCCGGTCATGATCATTTCCATGTTCAAGAGCGGGTAAGCAATCAAAGTGTACTTCCAGTTAAATCATGAAGCAAGAGGCAAACGTGTCATGAATACGTTCATCTTTTACATTAAACTTTAGCACCAAATGTGAATAACATCCCCTGCATGATAATGCATGTGCTCTACAGAGTTCTCTGCTAACAAATGGGGATAAATAATTTAATCTTGCAACCCAAGACCTAAAATCTTGTTAGATCAAATAGATAAAGTTGTGATAGCGAAATTATTTTTGCTGGAATATGGGGTATTCAAACAATCAACAATTTTACCATCATCTCTTTCACAATATCCATCAATGAATAAAAGTATTTTGGGCCAGGCAGTACATGACAGGACAAATTGCAGAGAGCATAAAAATTGTTTTTGTTGGATATAATGATAATATAATAATAATAATTAGTATATGGCCCTGAGGGCAGGATGAGTCCTCTAATGTTAGATTTTTTTTAACAGGATGAGAAAATTCAGGGATTTTGTTTTAAAACAAATGTTTTGATGCTGATCTGATGACAAATATTTGTCATATATCAAGCGATAAATGAATAAGTAATACATGCATGCAGGACTGAAAATGGGAATATGTATTTTTCATTTCATGTTACCTTTTCAAGCTATTCAAATTTTGGATACATTTTCTTAGCTTTTTCTTTATTTTTATTTCTTTGTGGTTGTCTCACCTCTGTCTCTATGCCTCAGAGATGTCGAAGATGTTCTGCAAAGGGCCAATGCTACGGAGTACGGCTTGGCTTCAGGTGTTTTCACACAGAACATCAGCAAAGCATTGTACATCAGTGAAAGGCTAAATGCTGGCACAGTCTTTGTTAACACTTACAACAAGACTGACGTGGCCTCACCTTTTGGAGGATTCAAACAGTCTGGCTTCGGCAAAGACCTGGGTGAGAAAAACTTTTTTCCATTATAAGCTATACAGCTCCTGCTCTTTTAGTATTTATTTATTTATTTATTTATTCATTTATTGAAGAGGGCCAGTGCACATTTCAGCTTTTATATCCATGTAGTCAGCCAAGAGGTAGAAGACTAATTTTAATTTATAGTCCCTCAGGTAACTCTAAAACATAGTACAATAAAATACAATACAACAAATTACAATACAGCCACATAGATGATGAGAACAGTCACTGTAACTTATCTACACTTTAAAAGTAAACCACACAGTTTTTTTGTACCTGTGTGTGGGCACATTATCCAGAGGTGGGCTGGATGCTAAAGGCTGATTTATAATTCTGCACAATATACATGGACCATGCACCATAGTGAGTGTACATATGTCTACATTGGTCTTCCTGTGCTAACAATAAAAAACCTTAAATGTTATTTGGTTGCAGGGTATCTATCCTGCTGTGTTGGGTTGGGTTTCTTTTAACTATGGCAGCTGAAACAAAGCAAATAGTGTTGGGAGTTATAGGTATTAGTCATTGAACAATTGTTTCAGTGACTGATATTAATGTTATGTTTAAAACAAAAAAAAACTCAGACCAGAGGGTGAAATGGTGTGGAAATGAATGTGAGGAAATTCAGGAGGAAGTGTTATGTAGCAATATGGCCACTGCTGTTGGGGTTGGTGTTGGTAGGATGCATGGTTACATTTCTAGGAGAGTGCATGGTGTGGGGTATGTGGCAACGCTTAGATACATAATTAGAAGTTACAGTATAAAATAGCCTTAAAACTGTACATTCAGTCTCACACATAAGTCAAAATACCATAAGTAGGATATGTGTGATTTCATCAATATTACATACCAGGGTCATTGTAGTGCGATTTCGGCAATAGCTGGCAATTACAACACCTAACTTTCAGATGATATACCTTTTTCTCAATGGCCCACCATTCTTATTCACACATTGACTCTTTATGACTCATAAATTAATTATACCAGATATTTCAGACTAAGATATCTACCCCATTATTATCAGTGATCATGTTCCAGTAACATTCATGTAAAAGCAAAAGCTTGTAGCACCTTACATCTCCAAGCAAAATATACAAGTAGGATTTAATTAGATTCACAAAAAAAGATTTGAGGTTTGAACAATTTTATAACTTTTTTCTTACCCAATAGATTGTAAAAATATGCATACGGTCAGGGCCAGTTCTAGACAGGCATATATAAGGGGGCACATGGTGGTGACAGAGGCGGGAAAGGGTGTGGTGGTGGTGATGGTGGTGTTGGGGGGATGGGCTCTGAACAATTGTTTTTGTCATGGAATTGGATTGCACTTTATCAGACATTTACCCTAAGACCTGTCCAACTTGGTCCCACCTGTTGGCTAAGTTTCTGCTGGTGTAACTCTTAGGGTCACTGAGGCACGCAAACCCCCTGACCACAGTAAGGTGGCAATCCCTCAGGGGGAATATTAAAAAATAAAACAAAACAAAAATTCTCATCAGAATGCAACAACTAAAAACTTGACATTTACCTTAATTGGATGGCCTATATCAAATATATTCAAACCCAACAATAACATTTCTCACTATTGCCAATATTAACAAAACTAAAAAGGGCAGGCCAAGTTATTTAAAAAAAATCCCTTCTCCAAGTCTTGAAAAACAAAACTCATAAATAGAAAATAAATAAATAAAATAAAATATTCATCCAGATTTTGACAGCCAACAACATAAAATTGATTTAGTTGTTGTTCATTATCTCACGAGTCGCTATGATTTTGACAACGGAGATTTTCTGTTTCCTCAAAGTCCCCGGCAGTCGTCTGCTCAGTTTGTTCTGCCCTACCTTCTGAAAAAAAACTGACCCCGGGTTTTTTGCATACTCATAGTGATTGGATGTTTAGCTGGGGGGAGGGTGAGTGGGGGGGCTGGAGTGATACGCAACAATATGTGTACAAACTATGGCTGCGTCGGAATTGCCAAGTAGGTCGGATCATAGGTTGCAAAGTAGGTCGTAGGCTGTCCGAAACCACAACTGGCGTGAGTAGCAACCTACTTCGCAACCTAAATTCCAGCCTAAACACACCCACATTGTAGGTCGGTTCAGGTGCATCCTACGGAGCTACCTATGGCCCACAATGCACCGCGGACTTCTTCATCCCCTAAAAACTTGTTGACGTGCAAGCCAAGTTTGCACCACCAACAGTCTCCCATTCTTATGCAACACCAACATTTATAGTCATTGTTGATGACTAAAAGTGTGTTCACACCAAACGCGACGCGGTGTGAACACACTTTTGCAGGTGCGTTAATGTGCTTAATAATAGAGAATGAGTGAAAGGTGTGTTCAGAGCGGAGTGCAGTTCGACAGCCAGGCCAGTAGGTGGGGCTTTTGTTGGTGCTGTCTACCTATTTGCGGTATCTGTGCTCTGCCAGCAGAGGTCGTGCTTCACCACCAATCTTCTAGGGTGTCTGGTGCCGCCGTGTTTAGGTTTTTAGGAGTAGGCTGTAGCGGTAGGTCGTAGCAGTAGGACGTTGGTTGCCACTTGGCAATTCGGACACATCCTATGTAAGCTCAGCACGCAACCCGGACCTATATTGATGTAACACGCAGCAGTGGACTGTGCTTTATCTGCCCCACTAAGGATTCAGTAAACATTGGTTAACTCTCATCGAACGTGTCATTAATGTGCCGATCACATTACCAGGAATATTTCAGGGGCCTTTGCCAAGTTCTGTGTGAACCTGCACACAAACAGAGCACGGACTCAGGAGGGAAAGAGCGGAGAAGAGGGGAAACCAATCATCTCATTTGTGTCTTTTCCAGGGGATTTTTCAGCTACTATAATAAATCTTGTCCATATTCAGTTTGTGGGTAATCTATTGTTATCTTAAGGGAGAGAGACAAAGAGAAACGTCATAATCCGAGTACAAAAGAACGCAGCATTAGTCCGTGTCTGCGCTGAACCCTGACACAAGGCTGGCTCAGGCTACGGCTGTGTCCAAATTGCCAAGTAGGTCGGATCATAGGTCGCAGAGTAGGTCGTAGACTGTCCGAAACCACAACTGGCGCGAGTAGCGACCTATTTCGCAACCTAAATTCCAGCCTAAACATGGCCACATTGTAGGTCTGTTCAGGTGCATCCTACGGAGCTACCTATGGCCCACAATGCACCGCAGACTTCTTCATCCCCTAAAAACTTGTTGACGTGCAAGCCAAGTTTGCGCCACCAACAGTCTCCCATTCTTATGCAACACCAACATTTATAGTCATTGTTGATGACTAAAAGTGTGTTCACACCAAACGCGACGCGGTGTGAACACACTTTTGCAGGTGCGTTAATGTGCTTAATAATAGAGAATGAGTGAAAGGTGTGTTCAGAGCGGAGTGCAGTCTGACAGCCAGGCCAGTAGGTGGGGCTTTTGTTGGTGCTGTCTACCTATTTGCAGTATCTGTGCTCTGCCAGCAGAGGTCGTGCTTCACAACCAATCTTCTAGGGTGTCCGAGTGGTACCGCTGTATTTAGGTTGTACTAGTAGGCTGTAGCGGTAGGTCGTAACAGTAGGACGTAGGTTGCCACTTGGCAATTTGGACGCAGCCTACGTCTTGGGTCATTTGCTCCAAACAGTGATTGGATGTTGACTGAGTGCTGAGGGCTTGGGAGGGATGTGTGCTCGCGCATGTGTTTTGCGCAGCCCGAGAAGATACACACACACACAGCTGAGTGACTTATACCCGTTATACACTGAAACACGCGTGTTAAAGCTGATTTTTGTACCTGAATTTGTTCGACATTAGGGCGCATTCAAGCCTCCAGCAGACACTGAGCAGGTCTGAGCTCCCGCTGTAAGGGCTGTGTACCTCTGTTTTTCTCTCTGGTACGTCATCGCGCTTACAAAATGCCGGTTATGTTCCCATAAGTCACCGTGACCCGTATGGTTCCAGAAATCTGTAGCCGGATCTCCTCTTCACCGCGGATGATGAGCAGGCCGCGGACTTCACAGTCTTGCCAGTATGCTGCCTCGATCGATAAAAAGATGTGGTGGGAGTTCCCAAGCATAGATTCATTCACGTAAGATCATACGCAAGTAAATTGTTTGGGGGGAAAAGGAGTGAAATAGTCTTAGGAACATCAACAGGAAGACTGATCTTAAGGCAGAGGCCAAAACTTTACTGAGAGTGAGTGAGCAGATTGGCAGTGCAGCCAGTCCGTTTTTTTTTATTTATTTTTTTCCCCGGAGCTTCCACAATGACAGCATGACAGGTGGCACAATGACAAAATCGGAATGCGACAGGATGGTCGCGGGAAACCTGAGACAACGCGGGTTCTAAAATTTTGATTTGAGGGGGCAAGACATTTGTTTGAGGGGGCAATTTTAATGAATGAATGAGTGTGCCTCATGTCTTTAGTAAATATTTTAAAGCAGATCTTCTCAACTCTGTGCTATTTGTGGAACATCAAAACCTATCGTTTGTTTCCACCTTACTGGTAGCCTAATGTTTTCAATCTCAGCTTGTTCCAAAAATAAACCAAACAAAATACACAGCAGGAAGAATGCGGACAATGTTCACTATCAGTCACACTAACTGCTGGTCTCTCCCTCCATCAGGACAAGAGGCCCTCAACGAATACCTGAAGACTAAGACAGTGACTATTGAGTACTGATGCAAATGAGACATCTGGTCCCCATCGAGGGACGTGAATGATGGAGTAAAACTGATTCAAGACTGCTGTCATTCTCCTGCCTATTGATCATAAAAGTGTAATTCGTCTAATATGCCAGTGTTTAGTCCTCTTGATAACATTACATATTTTAATGAATATATGAATTACAATTAATTTTCTTCATGATTGTTTCAAATCAACCATTGATGCCAGTGATTGAGGGTCTTAATAATTTTTGCAATATTCCTGATGTTCACATGAGGAAGGAAAATCTATCTAACCAATGAAGAAACTAAGTAGCTCTGCTGATTAATGCTAGGTAAGGCAAGGCAAGGCAATTTTATTTGTATAGCCTGTTTTCACAAACAGTTTGTCTCAAAGGGCTTTACATGGCATCATAACAACATCCTGTGACATCAACAACACAGCAATGCTGTGTTGATGAATCATTTCCCTTTTCACTTGGAGGACCATAGTAACAGTAATAGTGCACAAGGTTTGTAGCTGTAACTGCTTCAGTTAAAAATGGATTCAACTGTCTGTATAAGAAACATTTTTTCATTCCTTAAAAGATGCAATGTCAAACCCAAAGTAATCCATGTTTGATGCTGTAACTCAGATATATGGGGTTCAGGAATACAACACAAAATTATGCTTTTAATCACTGAGAATTCCGACACTGTCTAATAAACACAAGCACTTGCAATATTGAGTGTATCCTTGAGAACATGGTAATCCTGTGTATCGCAGCATTCTTCTCCTTGTCCACTAATCCACATTACTGTTAATGTTAATGTTTCTTCAGAGTAGGGGTACAAAAAGACATCATAATCTGTTTCCATATCTGTGTATGTTTGATCCAAAAATTATTCATTTCTGTATCTGTTCCTGATATTAAACCAGAAGAGGCAATGGCCTTCACGAGAATTTTTTTAATCAACTACGTGAATCCCATCTTTACCCTCTTTGATTGTTGGACATTGAACAATCGGAAACAATCTTTCCCTACTTCCACCCCTCTTAATTTCTTCAGCCTGGAGATTTACATAAAAAAGAAAGACGGCTGTTATTAATGAAAATTGCATTTCTCAAAAACTAGTTTTGGTGTTCACATTTTTGGCAATTATACTTTCACTGTCCTTTCAAAAACACTTGAAGCTTTCTTTAAAATTTCCTTTAATAAATTAAATGGAAGGCGGCACGGTGGTGCAGTAGCTTTAGGATGTTTTACACAGTTATTCAGGGCACCACTCGTAATTTAGTTTCGTACACCGAGAAACGATCAGTCTCAGATTAAAGTTTATCAATGAGTTGTTTGCATATCAGTGGCTTGCATACAAATATAAAAACAAGTTGGGACTCTTCTTAGAGCTTTTATATGATATTAATACAAAAACAAAAACACGTAAAACAGAATAATAGTTCCAGCAAAGCAATTAAGGCGCACGTGGAGTATCAGACATGAGTTATAAGATTTATCTGAGATTCAAGTGAACGGCAAAGGTAGCAGGTGAAAAGGTGTGTGGTATGAACGATAGTGACCCACAAATAAAAGAAAACTATTGAATAAACATTGAGCTGACTCCAAGGAGTCAGGCGAAGTTGGAAGTGAGAGAGAGAGAGAGCGATCGAGGCCTGAATAGATGCATCACTGACCTTTGTCATTGTGACAGCGCGAAAACCAACGGAGCTTACATTCTCAGCTGGATTGCTCCCGTCAATATATGGTACCTCTCCAATGAACTGGTGGGAAGACGGCCTCCAAAGCCTTTGCGTCGATGACCGTGGCTCCCGCTGGGATTCGCTGGATGGAGAAGGGAAGCGCGTTGATTTGCTACCGTCTGGTCACAGGCTGCTGGCTGGCTTGATGCAATGCCCTTCTCAAGCACAAGGTGGCTTCTCTCCACTCGTCAGGATGGAGATGCGAGGCTCTCGGGAGGTCAATAGTAATGTGACCATGAGCCACGATCAATAATGAGTTACAAAAATAGAAAATCAAGAATTTAAATGCTACGCAGAACGATGCGTTCACGAGCTCAAAAATGAGAGGCACATTCAACTCTGTGTACCGAAAAAAACTTCTCTAAAGGAAAAGTTATTGCAAGGAAAGACAAGAGGTTCTGTGTAAAGTTAAAGAACAAAGAAACAAAAATTAAGTAGAATAGAAAAGAAAAGGGGAGAGACGGACCAGCCGCTCTAGGAGCTCGCGCGCAAAAACAAGAAGCGCTGAAGAGAGCCCCCGAACCCAACCCAACTGATGGTGTCAGGAATATTATAGGGAACTGGTCCGCTGAGGGGGAGTGACCTTTGACCTGTGTGGGGCTGCTGGCCAATCAACACACTTTGCCGTCCTCAATACTCCTCTGATGTTACCGTATTAAATGGGATAAACAGAACTTTTTAATCACAGGAACATTCGAATCAACGTAATTAATTGGATGCTGGAATGTTTAAGAACTCATAGATCCCAAGAAAGAGGGTGCATCTTCACATGATGAGACAATGCATCCCCAGTTCATAATCTCAGGTCTCTTCCACAAGGCAAATGTTTATTACGCCCTGCGGGGGTAGAGGTTGCAGAGAGGTAAGAGACCCCCCTTTGGCTAGCTCTCCTGACTGGAGTTAGGACTTCCTTGGTCAGGATGAATGAGAGTCTTGATGATCAAGGATGACCACCATCTTGATTGTTACAAATGGCTTGATGTCGTAAAAAGGAAGGGGAAGTAGAAGTTCTTGGTTTATGTAAGGGTTAATTGTCATTATAAAAGGCCAGAGAGGGGAAGTTCCAGCTTATCTTTTTAGGTTGACTGTTCTGAAGGGATTTACTCCAGACATCCTGAGGAGTGTGATGAGGGAAAAGGGGGCTAGTGCACTACACTATTCTAAAATGTAGAAGGGTGTCTGCATCGCATACTTTTAGAAACTCAAGCAACCCCAAGTAACCCTGCATCCAGGGAGCAAATGGTTCTAGCTGGTGTGAGAAAATGAGCTTTTGATCATGTTCTGTTCATATGGCACCATTATATCAGGAGTTGATTGTGTATAAGTACATGATGTGATTGTTTATGTTAAGTTGTGCAGGCTGCTAGTTGCGCCCGAACTGTCAAGGCTGAATGACGAAAACAACAGGACAAGACGACCTGACTGTGCAGGAGGCAGGAGTACTAATCAAGAAGTGTGATATGCATGAGTGTAAAATTACGTATGCAAAAAAGGTGTGGCTTCAAGCATATATTCACTGTTTGTGAATATCTTATTCGGACTCTCTGCTGCACTCTCAAGGTGCATGTAGTGGGGTATCCAGATATATCTGTGTCTGCTTTGTTGTGTGAAATAAAGTGTTGATTTGTCTAAAGCACACGACTCCAGTTGATCTCTTCTCATCAACGGACCCGGTGAAGTCGGCGTACTTCAACACTGGACAATAGGGGACTATGAGCTCTGTCAGATATGAAGGGGTCTGATTATTGAGGACTTTGTGTGTTAGAAGAATTTTAAATTATATTCTAAATTGGACAGGGAGCCAATGCAGAGAGGGCAGTACAAGGCAAGGCAATTTTATTTGTATAGCCCATTTTCACAAACAGTTTGTCTCAAAGGGCTTCACATGGAATCATAACAACATCCTCTGCCCTTTGACCCTCACATCGACTGAGGAAAAACTCCATAGAAAACCCTTTTAACAGGGAAAAATCTGAGAAACCTCAGGGTGAGCAACAGAGGAGGGATCCCTCACCCAGGACGGACAGAGATGTAGATGTTGTTACAGACAAGAAAACAGTTTACAATGGGAATGTGGGAAACATGGAAATGTTCATAACAGTTAAAGAAGGAAGCTTCTGGAAGGGGAGGCAGGGAGAGCAAGCCAGCTTGATGGGGGACTGGATGGCAGACTGGTTCAGCATCTCTGGTGGATCTGTGGAAACACAGAGTTTCAGGATAGACATGGTCTCTTCTGCCAGTTCTAGTCAACATGTGGGCAGCAGCGTTTTGGACCAGCTGGAGAGTCTGGAGGGACTTCTAGGTGCAGCCTGATAAGAGGGAATCGCGGTAATCCAGCCTGGAAGTGACAAAAGCATGGACTAGTTTTTCTGCATCTTTTTGAGACAGGTGTTGGGCCAACACAACCAGGAGAAGAGATTAATTCAGAGATTTGACAATTAAAGCATCTGAAGAAGGGACTTTCAGGCTTTGAGGCCTAACACCCCTTTCTGAAACCTGCATTCGGAATGACCACACGATCTCAAACAAAGGGTCGTAAAAAGGGGATCATCTCTGGCCATTGACCCCCCCCCCCCCAAACTCACGCCCCAATTGACCGGATGTTCGCGTGCCGCACCGCCATTGGCTGAGAGCCAGTATGGTCCCACGGGAAGTGACATCACCGGCCTGACCAAATAAAGGTACCGGACCAAGAAAGGCTCGCTCTCTTCACACCTCGGTCTGGCAGTGCACCGGACGGTGTGAACTCCGCAGGCGGACACCCCCTGTCCACATATCCAGATGAGACACCGTTGAGCCACGCTACCTACGTGAATTGGATCCCTGGTGAACGAAGGCTCGGCCAAGCTTGTTCACCCCTCCACCAGTCGACTGCAGCAGATCCGTGCAGGCTGCCCACCACTGTTTCTGCTACCCTCCTACCCAAGCCGGACCCACGTGCCCCGGACCAGCGGAGATTGAATACCTTACCGACCAAGTAACGATTCCCCTAACTATGCATTTTCTGGGCAGAGAAATAGCTTAGTTGTGTTTATATAGTGTCTACGAATGCACTATTTTGTGACGGAAGTCCTGTGAACAGCAGACGCTATAATACGGCATTACGCCGTAACTACTAAAGTTGATTGTTTGTAGTTGTTTATTGATTCTCAAGAATACTGCACAATTGTATGAATACACATTTTTGGGGGGTTTACCCCTCTCTCTGTCTCTCCCTCTGTCTCTCTCTCTCTCTCTCTCTCGCCATCCAGGGTGCCTTTCTCATTAGATTGTGTTTGAGGTTTTTTGGGGCCCAGCACAATAACTTCGGTCTTGTCAGGGTTTTTTTGCATTGATGAGTACAGCTGCATATTGTCTGCATAACAGTGAAAATTAATCGAGTGTTTCCTTATAATGTGACCTAGAGGAAGAAGGTATGGGGTGAAGAGGACTGGTCCAAGCACAAACCGTTGTGGAACACTACAACTGACTGTAGTGCTTCCAGAGGGATTATCATCACTGAATACGAACTGAGACATCCATGGAGAAACCTGGACTCTGTGTATTAAGTGATGTAACTGAAGTCTCTGTCACAGAATTCCTCACATTACTTTGTCCACACATACACACACACACAGTTGTACACGTATAAACACACACCCACCCGCATAAACATGATGTTTAGAATGTTTTTCACTGTCTGTTGTTAAGCTTTCCTTGCCTCTTCACTGTCATTGCCATAACTCGTAGCAATCTTATTCTCTAGGTGATCTGTCTGTGTGATGTATGATTGCTATCTGTTCAACCAGCTTAATATGTTGATATCTGAGAAGTATTGAAGACGGCAAAGTGTGCTGATTGGCCAACAACCCCACACAGGTCAAAGGTCATTCCCCCGGGGCGGACTAGTTTACTATAATAGTCATGACACCATCCGTTTGCTCACACGGTCTTCCATGCTCTTTTTTTCTTTTGCGTGAGCTCCTAGAGTTGTTGGTCCATCTCTCCCCTTTTCTGTTCTACTTTTTTTTCTTTGTTCTTTAACTTTAAATAGAACTTCTTGTCTTTTTTCACACCAATTATTACTTTGGAAAGGTTTTTTAAGTACACAGAGCTGAACATGCTTCTCATTCTTGATTTTGTAGTTTCATAATTTATCATCAATCACAGCTCACGCTCGCTATACTACTCCCGTGAGCCTTAAATCTCCATCCTGACCAGACCAGATAGAAGCCACCTTGTGCCTGAGAAGAGCAGCTTTGTCAAGGCAGCCAGCAGCCTGAGACCAGACGGTAGCAAATCAACATGCTTCCCTTCTACATTGAGCTAATCTCAGCGGGAGCCACAGTCGATTAGGCGGAGGCTTTGGAGGCCATTCTCCCACCAGTTCGTTGGAGAGGTAACGTACATCGATGGGAGCAATCCAGCTGAGAACTTAAGCCAGTTACGTTGGTTTTCTTACTGTTGTAATAACAAAGATCAATGTTACATCCATTCAGGCCTCGACTCCTCTCTCACTGCCAAACTCTTCCTGGCTCTACCGAGCTTGGTCAGCCTCATATTCAGTAGTTTTTGTAGGTCACTATTGTTCATCCTGCACACTTTTTTACCTGCCACTTTGCCGTCCCCTTTGAAGCTCAGATAAATCGAGGCTGATTCATATCTGCTACTCCACATGTGCCTTAATTGCTTTCCTGGAATAATTACCCTGTCTTAAATGTTTTCTTAATTGTATTAAATCTTCTTAAATTTCCAATGAGTGTTCCACCTCGTTTATGTATACACATGCAAGCCAGTGGTCTGCAAAGGACTAATTTATACGCTATACCCTGGGACTGATCATTTCTTGTTGGACGAAACAGAAATACAATGAGTGGTGCCCCCAGTAACAACTGTGTAAAACATTCTAATGATATGGCAGCATCATCAGCTTACCAAGTCACTAAACCAGCAAGTGAGGACATATTTCCAGACCTGTCTAAGTTCTGAGTTATACAGGGATGTCACACGGAGCTTCTAGTGTGTCACACAGGGAGAAGCGTCCAGTTACCTCACAACATTCACACTCCTTTTGGACATTTCATATGGCTCTGTCAATGGGGAGTGATGCAGCTCCTTAGATCCTCCAGATAAAGCTCACACAGGTTCTGGGGGAGCTTCCTCGTCTGCACATTATCGCTAGTAGGGGCTAATCACAGGTCAAGAAGGCATACAGCAGGCAGCTGAGTGTGTCCATGATGAAAAGCTGGCACTGTTTCTGAACAGATGCAAAGTAAAGAACATAAAACTAGATGTTGCCAAGTTCAAATGGGGGCAAAAGGAGGCTGCATACAGCACATTTGACACTTTTTGACAGCTGATGAAACAAAAAATAGTTCCTGAGAAGGCAAATACCATCCAACACTTTCCAATTCCAACAAATGTGATAGCTACTCAGAGGCTCCTGAGTATGGTAAATGAAAACGCCAAGTTCCAATCATCTGACCAGTGGGAGGTGTGGAGGCAGCTGACACACAAAGATTGTGAGTGAAACTAGACAGCATAACATGAGGAAGAAAGAAGCCATTTTAGCTATGGTATTCAGCATGGAGAAGTTCCACAAGATCACCTACAAATGCAGTCTCTGTTGGAAAGTATTCATAAACCCATAGCCATAATGAGAAAACCAGTTCTGAGTGCACCCAAAAGACTTCAGAGAATTGAATGCTTTCAAAAGTAGGACTTGGATGTTGTTTACGTTCCAGGAAGAGACATTTCACTATCACGGCCTCCCTGTGTTCAGCCTATGACTCAGTGGAAGCTGAATTAGAGGCTGTGAATATGGTGCAACACTTACTCTGAAGACAGGCTCAACATAATCGCTCTGCAACAAAAATGGATAAAAACCTCATCAACGGGTTTCCCTCAGAGCAGTGGCAACGCTGAGTCAGACATTTGGACAGCAAAAACTCTCTTGTTCAAATCCAAAGCTGTTGGTCAGGAGGATACCAAAATACAAAAGAAAGTTTAACAAACTAATTTGTAAATGACATAATCAAAGAAAACAAATAGATAAAGGTGTTAAAACACTTAGGTCATGGTCACTACACGTGAGCGACCATGCAGGCCCCAAAGCATGCTGTGAAACAGTCAGACCTATAAAACAGAGGAGGTCAATCAGACAGAAAAACTTTTCTGCTCCCAGCTGAATGGCCAAAACAAAACATCCATTCATCCATCCATCCTTCCATTTTCTTCTGCTTATCTTGTTAAAGGTTGCGGGGGGGCTGGAGCCTATCCCAGCAGTTTTCGGGCATGAGGCGGGGTACACCTGGACTGGTCGCCAGTCCATCACAGGGCCAACACATATAGACAGACAACCATTCACACTCACAGCCACGCCCACGGTTAATTTGGAGTATCCAATTAGCCCTGTCACCACTTGGACTGTGGGAGGAAGTTGGAGTACCCAGAGAGAATTCATGCGGGCACAGGGAGAACATGCAATCTCCACACAGAAACATCCCGTGCCTGAGCCAGAGCTTGAACCTGGAACCTTCTTGCTATGAGGCAACAGTGCTAACTACGCCACCACCGTGCCACCTTGTTTATGTCTCATCCTGCTTAAATAAATTTGCAAGGCACCCAGGATGAGGCTCTATAGTCGCAATTTTTCACCTTTCCCTGGAGTTTGTCTCCCATAATAGTTTTTCCATCCATCTATCCATCCCTCCATTTTCTACCATTTATCCTGTTCAGGGTGGGGGGGGGGGGGGGGGGTTGGAGCCAATCCCAGAAGCCTTGCAGGAAATGGCAGTTACACCCTGGATGTGTCACTAGTCCATTGCAGGGCCAATGCATATAGACAGATAACCATTCACACTCACAGCCACGCCTATGGTCAATTTAGAGTATCCAATTAGCCTAGTCCCCACTCCATGCTGTAAGACCCCGTGCTCAAACCCAGAACTTTCTGGCTGTGAGACAACAGTCCTAACCACTGCACCACCGTGCTGCCCCTCACTGATTCTTGAGAATTTGGATAAAACGGGTCTTAATTTTGAAAATGAAAAATAATAAACGATAAGAAATCTATACTTATATGTTTAAAGAAGATCTCAGCAATCAAGTAATGATTCAGTGCAAACCTCCTGACTATGTAATTTTTTCATAAAATATGTGTTTTGTCTTTACTGCTTTTGTCAACACAGTCAGACACAATAAAAGCTAATTATTCCTATTTATTTGGTCTGATATAGATTTAGAGCATTCAAAAAAAATTGTGTCTTCAACTTCAAGTACACAATAATATTGTTAAATGTTGAATATTCCATTTAAATTACTTTTTATGCAGTTTGATGTGTGCACTTCGAAAATTCTTGCCTCATGTGAGTCTTATTATTTGAATTTGACATAAAAGATAACATTTTTTAATATCAGTGAACACATTCTTTGATTTAAAGAACAATTCCTTTAATAACTCAGCTGTTTTGGAACAACAGGTTGTAAACATACTACTTCACAACAACAGAAACGTTTCATCTGACAGTGGTGACAGTCTGACAGTGGTGACATAGTCCAAACAGTTGTCACAGTGGCTTGATTACAACAGAAAAAATTTTTTTTTTAATCATTCAAATCCATTACTGCCAACCAATTTCATTTTTTCACTATTTCAACTATTTTGTACAACAAAAAATAATTCATCATTTTATATTTAACAACAATAATGAATAGCCAAATGTAAACTAGTAGGCTACTGTAACAGAAGGCTATTGTTTAAACATAAACATTAGAAAGCATAAACATTAAATTAATTAAAACAATCCAAGTTCATTCGACCTCAAGCATCAGTTTTGCATTTTCATGGTACTGGCATTGGCATGTCTTTCAATCTGATGGTTTTGGTGCAGTCACATAGAATGGATGTAAAGCATAGGTGGACGAATAACTGATTTTTACAGTTGGTTCCTTTCTGATGAACTCCCTGTGGAGGTTGAATATTGTGTCAGTCAAAATCATCCTCTGATGCTTCATTTTCTTTATTGTTACTGTTTCCTGTTTGTCTGTCGTCATTCGTGCAGCGTTATGGTAGAAATCCTTAACTATCTGGGTTATTTTGTGAATATATGTTGGTTTCTTATCTGCAGTTCTTCTCTTCCGCAGTGTGTTACATGTCAGCCCTAATTGCTTTATCTGGTTTATCAGGTGATACTTCTTAAGAACCCTTCCTGACAGAGTTGAGTTGTTTGATTTTTTTTAGAAGACTTGTCGGGGAACTGTAAATTATATTTGTTTTGATTGAATTCTTCAATCAGACAGTTGTGGAAGAGCAGGGTTTTCTTGACCGAGCGGTTCTGGAGTTTGCTGCCTTGTAGCATCTGCTCAGTTTTTTTCTTGGTGATTCTTGTTTTCCTATTTTTAGTTTTCTCTCGTTGCCAACGCTTTTTTACTTTGTCTCTCTCTTTAATTATATTTTAAGTTTTTTTTTTTTCAAAGCTTTCATCTCTCTTGAGTATCTTGCTCTTGTATTCTTTCTTTCTCTTTCCCCTGCTATAGCCTGGTGACTGTGAGCTGGCTCCTGTATATTGACTGGATCCACTGGACTATCTGGTGGAGTGTCAGAGTGTTCTACTTTTCTTTTACGCTGTTTTGACACATGCTGACTTCTTCTCCAAGCTTTTCACTTCCTCCTCCTTTCTCTTTCACTTATTTCACCAACAATCTTTATCTTCCCTTCCTCTACTCTCCTCTTCCAACTTTGCTTCTCCTTTCTCAGATATTCCTCCTTTAACTCTGGATCAGTATATATTTTTTCCCTCCACTTTCACTGATATTCCCTAATTCTTCTCCTTTGTTCATCACCATGACTTCCTAAAATGCATGCAACATTAGTATTTCATCAGTAAATCTTCAATTAAAGCAAAATTATTTTTATGAGTTAGTCAGATTTGTTAAAAACATCAAATAATTTATGTAGGTCAGCAAAAGAGAATGTGCTAATGTACACATAAACCATATGAATTTTGAATGAGTTAATAAGCAAAGTAAACTTTAATTGAACTGAACAATAAACAATATTTATTAATTCATTATGCATGGGAATATATATATACATACATACATACATACATACATACACACACGCACATCACACCTAGGAAATGTGGCCTATATGACATATGTGTAGAAGAAATATTTATGTAAATTAAGAAAGATGTTAAATAAACAATATTACACACAAATTACTACTAATGCTTTTTATTGTAATCATAAATTATATTTCAGCCTCCACTGAGGATGATTTGTCAACACTGTCATACTATGTGTCACCACTGTCAGACAGAAAATCTGACAGTATTGACATCTGACAGTGTTGACAAAAACACACTTTTTCAGATACCCTGCATGAATTCTATACAGGAGCCATTTTGTTTTCCCGCAATTGCAAGCTAGCTGTGACTCCTTAGACTGCTTAAATTTGTGACCTAATTTAGAAGAATTCTCCTTATACAAAAGAGACAGTGTTGATGCATCATGGTTGTGACACCAGCAATATCAATAAATATGTGAAAATTATTGAAAAAATAGCAAACTTGCAGGAGCTTGTAGGATCTTGCCTCATTCAGTAGATGCAGCAGAGTGGAAGGGGGCCCCAGGAATATGGCTGACCATGTAGTTGCCTGATTTAAATGCTTATTTATAAATATCTGACTGTGTTGACAAAAACCTGGGACACATTTTTGGCAAGCACAAGTTTAAAGTCAATATCAAAATTTAAATTAAAAATCAATGGATTTTGGTCTTAAATGCTCCTTTCAATTCCCTCATTCATCTCATACATATATTATGCATTTTAAATGACTTTTTCACAGTTTAATATTAAATTGAAATAATAAGATCTTGTCAGAGGATACATGCTTTAATGGAATACTGGCCTCGTACATAATCAAATAATGCGACAGCAAATGCGACATATTTCCTTCTCACTCAAGTTAGGGGCTGCGTCTAAATTGCCAAGTAGGTCGGATCGTAGGTCACAGAGTAGGTCGTAGGCTGTCCGAAACCACAACTGGCACAAGTAGCGACCTACTTCGCAACCTAAATTCCAGCCTAAACACGTCCACATTGTACGTCGGTTCAGGTGCATCCTACGGAGCTACCTATGGCCCACAATGCACCGTGGACTTCTTCTTTGTCCCCTAAAAACCTGTGGACGCGCGAGCCAAGTTTGCGCCACCGACAGTCTCCCATTCTTATGCAACCGGCTGGCTGCAGTGTTAAAGCCATGGAGGAGCAGCAGGAGCAGGCAAGACCGCTACAGTACAGATGTAAGTTACAATGAATTCACTCTCTCATCAATCTGCAGTAATGTCCCAATTACTGGTTGTCATATTTGCATAACTCAAGAGTCAACTTACTTGGGTAGATATATGCCTACTCAGTGCATGCCAGTGCTTGGGAGCACAACTGCTACTGATCATCACATGAGGGAACAATGCGAAATGTAATTGTACTGCCACTTGGCATCCTTGAATAGCACTACAGAAAGCTAATGATTGAGTGAGTCGAGCTATTTGTTTGTATCATGATGAAAAGTCTGATTCAGTTCCACTTCCTTGCTACCCTGTGTATTTTGGATGGAGGAAAGTGTAAATCACAGATGTACTGACCACACACAATCAGTGTCATATCTAATGGAAAAAGACAAATGCTGCCCCAAATACGCACTGTTGCCCTCACTTAGGTTGGCCTCACAAAGGTCAAAGGTCTTTACAGGCATTAAAACAGTTTTTTTTCCTTCTCTTAAGGCCTGAAATGTGAAATGTTTTTGAAATTACAGTTTTTACCTTGCTTCTGCAGCCTTCATCAGAGGTGTCACGTGATGTTGGTGTGATGTCATCTATGGTGTGTTGGACATGGTTTTTCCATCCAACCTGAAGTGGTGGGTCTTTACAGGCAATTTGCTCTTGATCATGTCATGTATATGAAAATTTACATCCATGTGCATCAGCTACAAACTTGCAATAATTGTGATAACTTCTCTGGCCTGAGGAAGTTCTTGCAGGACAGCCCCAGCCTACCAGGGCACATAACAGCTGAGATGGCAAAGAAAAAAATGGGACAACCTGCGGGAACAATACAGGGTATGTTGAGCCAACATTTATCGTAAACATTCTGCTGTCCTGTTAATCATTGAGGTTAATATCCATGTACTAATGTCCTACAGAGACTGAAGGCTCCCAGAATGGGTGTCAGCACTGAGGGTGGTGAGGATACAGCAGGATCCTGGCCATGGTTCATGCTGATGGATGAGGCATTGGGGAAGAGGCCAAACATCACACCACCATGCCTCATCACCTCAGCTGGCCAGGATGCTGCTGTACCCTCATCACCCTCAGCCACTGTCATCCCCTTGGCCCCATCCTCCAGCTCCCCTCTGCCCTCCACGTCCACACAAGCCTCCACCCCAACCTCCACCTCCACCTCCACCTCCACACCAGCCTCCAGGTCACTGGCAGCCGACCCTAACTTGTATGTGTATGCTTGAATGTAAAGCACTTTCTCATAATCTGGCCCATTCTCCGTCCTGTAGAGCAGGGTTTTCCCATGACTGTTTTGAGAGCCAGGTGTTATTTCCTATACCCTACAGTCATTGCTTTGATGAGGAAATCATCTGCCCCTTTGCTGTTGAATGGTATAAAAGGTTGGATCATTTTACAGATCAGGAGAGAACACTCAGCAGTCTTCTCTCCATGCTGCATACATTAAAGAGACTTGATTCATCACACCGAGTTTGTGATTCTTCAGAGAATTAGCAACTCTCAACGATCTACAAGGAGAATTTCCCTTACATATTTGGCGACGAGGACGGGATGGACGCTCTGCTGACTGATGCCTGAACCTGGACTGAAGGTCAACTGCCGGCAGGAGTCTCATACGACTCAGGGAAAGTTCTGCTCCGACAAACGGAGGACAGGATCCCGCCTGAGGTCAGGAGCGGGTGGCGGACAGCAGACGCTCCATCTATTTTTTAATGAGTAAGTACGGTGTTATGAATCAATCTCTAAAAAAGTTGTGTAATTCCTGTGTGGTCGCAACCATCAATTCCCATGTAATTCCTGTGTGGTCTTGGGAACGCTTCCATGTAATTCTTGTGTAGTATTGGAAGCTCCCTCCATGCAATTCTTGTGTTGTCTTGGAAGATGGAGGAAAAAAAAAACTAAAAAAGACGAGAGATATCTATGCAGCAAGAGGCTGTTGAAATCGTTATTCACGTGAAAAGAGCTCATTTTATATATATATATATTTATATATGTATGCATGTACGTATATATGTATATATATATATGTTTACAACGTTGTGTGTTTGTCTACGTATGTGGTATGTGTTATTAAGGAGCAGTAAGGAGCTCTAAATAATGGCGGCTGGTGCTAAGGTCATTAAATATACATAGTTATAATAGACTAACTATATATCATAATATAGGATGTCCCATCACAATAAAATGCGCGTATGAGTGAAGAACGTATGAGAATAACAGGAAATAAGCTTTGTTGTGACTCATTTAGTGTCTAGTATGTTCACATACTAAAGGGGTACATTGTTTTCCAGCTGGTCGGGAGTGGGGAAGCAGATGGTGCGGCCCAGGATGGCAATGACAGCCTTGCTGACTCTGTGGACTATGTCGTGCACAGTGGATTTCGGCATGTCAAAGGCTGCACACACCACCCTTTAGGATGTGGCATGGGCCAGCCAAAAAACAAAAAGAAGAACTTCAATGTCCTTTGTCCAGCCACGGGTCTTGTAAGGTCGAGGGCAGCAGTCAATGCAGCAAGGGACTGATGAGAGAGGCGAAGGTTGGGGCGCAGGTCCACGGTGTCGTCCAAAAACTGCTGAATGATGGGCACGGTGGTGTTCGGCCGGCAGTATGGACCACGGGGTCCACGCTGGACTGTCAGTGGAAAGAAATAATATTATATTGAGCCAATGTTGGAAAGTCATTATGTCGGCTGTGCTCTAGGCTATGTTGATGACAACACCTGGTTTTCAGGTGCCAAACCTCAGATGCTCCAACACAACCTAAAAACTACAATAGGTTTTTTTTTTTACTTCCTTGGGTCAACAAGAAACATGGATAGGCTGTATTACAGGTCTATATGACAAATAGCACTGCTTTTTGACTGCAGTATCAGTGTATCTCTTTAGGTGTGTACACAAACCACAAAAATATACTAGAGAAAGGACAGATATAACAGGAGGACGTTAAAGCTCTCAAATGTTGCACTTCATGTCATAGCTTACTTCTGCAAAGAAATTAAATAAACCCTGAAACAGGAGCCGTCTGCGAGCCCTGACCCGGCGTTGCCGTGCCGTCCTCTCTGACACAAGAAACTGTGCAGCAGACATGGTGCTTTCGGCAGCAAATGTGCCACAGCTAAGGCCACTGCATTTATAGTCATTGTTAATGACTATAAGGTGCGTTAATGTGCTTAATAATTGAGAACGAGTGAAAGGTGCGTTCAGAGTGGAGTGCAGTACGACAGTCAGGCCAGCAGGTGGGGGCTTTCGTTGGTGCCTATTTGCAGTATCGGTGCTCTGCCAGCAGAGGTCGTGCTTCACCACTAATCTTCTAGAGTGTACGAATGGTGCCGCCGTGTTTAGGTTGTAGGAGTAGGCTGTACAGTTGGTAGGACGTAGCTTGCCACTTGGCAGTTCGGACGCAGCCAGGGTTCATGTTCGACCGTAGAAACAGGAAGTGTAAATGACGACGTAACGGATGACATAAAAAGAAGGAGTGTTGCGATTGGTCAAAATTGTATTAAAGTTGTGGTCGGCCTGTCTGGATGAACAGAGAGTTGATATCCTGAGAGAATCAAAGAAACACACACACACACACACACACACACAGTATAATATAGTTTTATAGCAGTGAGGTTTGAAAAGCTCACCTCACACAGACATGTCCTGGAAAATGGGAGCAATGTCAAAATAGCTTTTTTTTATCAGAATGGGGAACTTCTTGGCAGTAGCCAACCAAAACCTGTCCAAAAGTCGATCAGCAAAGCTTTGTTTTAACCTCTTAAGTTACAGTTTACTGCCAGTGGTACAGGTAATAAACACCTTCGGTTTTCAACGATTTCTAAAAAGCATACAACAACATATGAGTCATGTTATACATCATTGAAAACCTGACATTCTTACGATTAATTTGCTTCCAATCATGATGAATAAAGTTAAAAAAGTCTCTTTTGTCCTTTATCCTGACAGAGATATATGTCATCGAAACACTGATGTTATAGCCCACAATAAACATTTCGGGAGCACTTCCCACTTTTGCACAAAGAACACATGAAAATACAAGCTTATACTAGTAACACAGGTGACAAACACAAGCATCCCACGTAAAAGTAAAAGTGCACGTAACTAGGATTTCATTCCTGTTAAAGCATAATGTCAAATTTTAAAAGTTAAAATTGTTGTACATTTTGGAAGTTTAATTTCACTTTTTTAGTAGTGTATTTCTTTCATTTATTCATTTATTTATTGAGTTTGTTTGATTACTAAATTCAATGATGACAGATTAACTCTTTTTTTTGACTGTATCTTCAAATGATTAAGTTCAACGCTTGTGTCCTATCCCTTTAATCACAGCTCCACTGCCCTCTGCTGGACGGCAGTTGTATGATTCATTGAATCGAGCCAAGTAAACGGGGGTGAGTTTTGTGTTTCGAGAGCTACAGATAATTAGCGTGAGCCGCCCACCCAGCCATGTTGTTGGAAGGGCGTAGTCTTTCTGGAGCAGATTTCATAACGATGCAATGAGTGACGCGCCATCACTGGAGAGGGGAAAAGTAAGAAGAAGGCGTCGTGGAGCAGCAACAGCCTTATGGGCTGAGGTGGCGTCAGACAGACGCCATAATTGTTTGGGAATAAGTGATGGTAGGAATGGGACATATTTCTGTTCTTGTGTTTTTATTGGCTTTTCATTTGCATAGCCTGCATTTCAAAAACAACGGGAGTCATTAATCATTGTGTGAGCATTGTATCTCTGAGGGTTTATTATCGAATCTTTTTTTTTTTCAAGGTCGAAAATGGGTCGGCGACAGCAGAGGTCTCCGCGGCTACAGTGCATCTTCCCCAGTCATCATGAAGAGCGAGTAAATATTGATTTGTTTTTCAACATTGGATCTGTCAAGCAGGGACCTAATTAAGCTTTTAAGCATCAAATATAAGATCATATTAAGCTGGAAAACCAATAAAAATTAGTATAGCTTATATAATATAAAATGTTCTATATATATATGTGTGTGTGTGTGTGTAGCAGTGTTCCTTGTACTGTGTATAATTATCAACTAAATGTTTTTGTTACCTGTAAATCCAGAGACCTGACGATTTGTCTGTCAAAATACAGATAGAGTAAGTGGTTACTAAGGTTAACAAAGGTTGCCTGTAACAGTTTGGGGGAGTATTTCCATTGTCGTCGTCTTCCGCTTATTCCTTACTAGTAAGGGTCACAGGGGGGCTGGAGCCTATCCCAGCATTTACGGGCGAGAGGCGGGGTACACCTTGGACAGGTCACCAGTCCATCGCAGGGCCAACATACAGAGACAAACAACCATTCACACTCACATTCATACCTACGGTCAATTTAGAGAATCCAATCAGCTTAGTCCCCAAATTGCATGTCTTTGGACGGTGGGAGGAAGCCGGAGTACCCGGAGAGAACCCACGCAGGCACGGGGAGAACATGCAAACTCCACACAGAAAGAACCCGGAACCTTCTTACTGTGAGGCCACAGTGCTAACCACTGCACCACCGTGCAGCCCAGGGAGTATTTCATTTTGGATTATTGCATTATAATGTATCTGTATATGATTACATACTCTATTTGAATAATTCCCATATTATACTTGTGCCATATGTGTTCTGTTTAGTAGTGGCCAGAGATTTTTAAAATGTTTGGTTATGTAGTTTCTTTTTGAGGGGTTTAGGGAATTTAGGGGTTCATCGGGGGAGGGAAGGTGGGCGGCGTGTATGTGATTATGTGCTAGCCTACTGAAGCTGTTTCTAATTTTGAAGATGCTGCATTAGTGAATGTGGAGCTTCCAACATGTTTCTCCTGTATTCAGTTCAGAGACCAGAGTTGTCTGCTTTTTGGAAATTAATCCTTCATGTCACAAATTTAATCACAATTATGAGGATCTAAATGGCGGCACGTTGGTGCAGTTGTTAGCACTGTTGCCTCACAGCAAGAAGGTCCTAGGTTCAAGTCCCGGCTCCTCCTCCTCCTCTGCTGCTGGTGCCACCACCCCACCCCTTACTCGGGCCCGGGATCTTTCTGTGTGGAGTTTGCATGTTCTCCCTGTGCCTGCGTGGGTTCTCTCCAGGTACTCCGGCTTCTTCCCACCATCCAAAGACATGCAATTGGGGACTAGGCTAATTGAATACTCTAAATTTACCGTAGGTATGAATGTGAGTGTAAATGGTTGTTTGTCTATATATGTTGGCCCTGCGATGGACTAGCGACCTGTCCAGGGTGTACTCCGCCTCTCGCCCGTAGCCGCTGGGATAGGCTCCAGCCCACCCCACCCCCCACCCCCATGACCCTTAAAAGGAATAAGCGGAAGACAATGGATGGATGGATGGACTGAAGATCTAAATGCTGCAATTACAACAAAAGTGATCCTAAATGCAAGGGAGGTGGGGGAGTTTTGGTTTTGAGGAGCAATTTATTGAAATTTAAAGACCTTTTCAACTTTTGTACTATTGTTTTAAAAAGTTTTATTGTTGGGAATTGAAACCTCCCCCTTATACAGGTCTGTTACTCATCTTACAGAAAAATCTCTCACAATAACCTTAATTTATAGAGGAAATAGTTTCTTGAGTACAGTATATGAACAGTACTTCTCTATTTTAAGTGAGAGTTTATAACATTTCTTGAGAAAACAAATGTGTTGGTTGAACAGCAAAATGGGTGTAGGAAATGAAGAGCATTCATAATATTTACTGCACACTCATGTGATACTTTTGTTATATCCACTTGCAGAAAGCTTTTGATTTTATAAAAAAGAAAACTTTTATTGTGTAAATTAATTGAATTGGGGTAAATTTTAAAATTCTATGAAGGAACTTTGTAGTGGTTATGTAAAGTCTTATATTGGGTGAATGATTGAAGGGCAGATGGTTTTCACCACAAGGGGGTAATATTCTCTTTCCAACACTAAGCAGCATATACCAATGATCTCATTTCTGTCATTTAACAGCTAGAATGTGGCATTAGAAAATTGTGAATGCTCTTCCTTATGCAGAAGATTTATGAATTACAAGCCCGGTGTGGCTAATCAGGTGGGCCAGTCTGATGTTTGGGCTGGGAGGGCCAGTCACAGCACTGCTTTGATCACGTATGCTGCTATCGCTGTCCCTGGGTCTCGGCCTCCTCTGGCAGGTTTTTTTTTTTTATATATATATAGACTCACCCTGACGTAACACATCCGTGCACTTGGTTAGTGGTGTTTGAAAGATGGAAAATAGAAAGAGCAAGGGTGGCGTGGAGAAGGCAAGAATTAAAAAGAGGAAAGCTCTGGAAACAAGACGCAGCCAAAATTGTGCCAAAATTGGCAGCTTTTTTACTAAAATTAGCTCGCGGTTTGAAATGACCAATGAGGACCGATTTAACTGGTAAGGCAAGATGTTGAACTTTGCCTGCAAACCACCGTTCAAGTTAATTCATTATCAAGTCAATGAATTGTGTGGCGTTATGTCATATAACATAATGGTACAATTTAAATAATAGTATGATGCCATATAACTGGGAAACTTTTGTCTTGTAGCCCCTCAGAGTCAGAAGCAAGTTCCAGCACCAAGCACCAGCCATGAGCCCACAAGTCCAGAGTGGGCAGGTAGGATTGCTCATTGAGTGAATATACAGGTATTAGAATTAATATAATGAAGAGTATGGTGTAGACCTGCTCCATACGAAAAGTGTCCTAAGATGCTAGATGATTCAGCACTATATTCTGAAACTGACCTGAACTGATCAGAAGGCTTTGTTAAAGGGGAAGATTTGTGCTGAGAATTATGACCATTTAAAAAATGTGATTTAGTGTCAAGCACAGCCAGGAGCCATTTGTGATGAGGGGATTGCTCCTGTCATTATGGAAGGAACAGGTGAGCTGTTGAAGACAGAGTGTGCGAACAAGCGTTAGTTCCAATACAATCACTTTATATGCCAATTTATGTATTTTTTTATTATTAAAATTAAGATAGTAAATACACGAAACCTACAATTGAAAGGGAATAGGATGACTTATATGAAATAGGTCTACATATTTTGCCATTGAAAATATCTTAATTGGTTATGTCAAAATGTGTTTTCCATATCAAATGTGATGAAGCCTTACAGATTATTATTTTTTATGTGATACAGGTGCAGTCAAGTCTAGGGAAACTGGATGGAGTGTGAAAGGGAGAGCAGAGTCTACTCAGGGACTCATTACAGAGGCAGCAGCCCAGCAGCAGAACCCTGAACCACAAGTTAGAAATGAGACAGATGAAAATGAGTCTGTTGATAGTTTTGATTACTTTGCTTGCCCTTAATCACAGGATATACATACATTTTTTTCTTATCATCTTCATCAAACCCCTAATATTGCTATACCAAAAGTTTTCAATAGCAAAGATGGAACCAACTGCAAGTGGCTGACTTAACTGTGAAAAAAAATCAGTTTCTGTACTGCTCTGTTTGTCTGGCATTTGCACCTGTGCTTAGTGATGGCCCTTTCATAAAGGGAGGCATGAAAGACTGGAAAAACATTCACCAAAGGATAGTGGAACACGAAAAAAGTGTGATGCAGATGCTTACTTTCTGTATGTACAAAAGGCAGATGTGAAAAGCCTGTTAACTGGCAACCAAATGTCATTGCGTGCTGAGCAAGGGAAACACAAACGTCAGGTGATGGTGCGCATAGTGTCAAGGATTCCATCCAAGATGGCGCTCCCCGGTGTGCGACATCACGGAGCTCTCCGAGTCCAGTCGCTTCTTTTCTTTGTTTTACTCCTTACTCCTTACCTAAGGCACACACTGCGAAGAGTGTCTTCGACCAGGCAACCCCACTAAAGCTGAGAGAGCGCAGCAGTTTCGGACTTTTTTACCCGAACTTGCTGGAGTCCTACCCAGAGCTAACATGCTACGCGGACCAGATGCTAGGCTGGCCCCCAAAATGGAGCTCTCCCAAGAACAACAGGCTGAAGCGGAGGCGCGGTAGACGAGGAGGAGTGGACCAGAAGCTCCGATGCTTGGTTAGCAATGGCAGGCTAACCCTCCCGATCATTCTGTCTGCAAACGCTCAGTCGCTGGCAAATAAGATGGAGGAACTTCAGACCAGGATTTCCACCGAGAAGGACATACAGGATTGCTCCATACTGTGCTTCTGTGAAACATGGCTGGGGGAGAGGACACCCGACGAGGCAGGAATACCAGATGGCTACACGCTCTTCAGGGAGGACCGCACCGCTCCACAAAGCGGCAAGACCAGCGGAGGAGGAACAGCTGCCCTCAAACAATCCTGGTGTACTGACTGTAAGATCATCTCAAAATCCTGTTCTGAAAATGTGGAATATCTCACTTTGAGACGAAGACCATTTTACTCGCCCAGAGAACTGCAGTGCATCATTGTGAGTGTTGTGTACATCCTCCCCGTCTCTGCCAATGACGAGGCTGCACTGAAGGAGCTACACGACGTGATCAGTAGGCATGAAAATACATATCCCAATGCTGCTGTTATTATTTTGGGAGATTTCAACCACTGTAATCTCTGGAAAACCATGCCTAAACTGCATCAGTTTGAGAGCTTTCCCACCAGGGAAAACAAAATATTGGACCACTGCTACAGCAACATTAAAAACACCTTTTCAGCTGAACCACAACCCCACCTCGGAAAGTCTGATCACCTGGCGTTCCGACTCAAACCGGTTTACAATAAAAGGCTCAAGTCAAGACCAGTTACAGTGAGAACCATTAACACCTGGACAGTGCACAAGCTAGCCTGTAGGGCTGCTTAGAGATAACACACTGGAGCACTCTCAAAGAGGCCACCAACGACATCCATGAATACACAGAGACTGTTAGTGATTACATCAGTTGTTGCACACCCATCTGTGCACCCCCCAGGACTATGCGTAAGTAACCCTGGTTTAATAGGGACATAAAGCAGAAAATGAGCAAGTGGAGGGAGGTCTTCAAATCAGGAGACCACAAGGAGTACAAGAAAGCCAGGTACAAGCTCCAGAAGTCCATCAAAGCAGCAAAAAGTGCCCACTCCCAAAACCTTGAAGGCTACTACCTCAACCACAACTCATGCAGCTTGTGGCAGGGAATCAAGTCTGTCACAAACTACAGGAAGACCACAACAACTACAAACCCCCAGGACGTCACCCTCCCAGACAGCCTGAACAACTTCTATGCAAGGTTCAACAGGTTGAACAACGACACACCCTCAAAAGCCCCTGGAACCCCACGGACACTGCCTTTCAGGTCACATACACCCAGGTCCTGAAGGCTATGAAGAAGGTGAACCCCCACAAGTCCTTGAGAGGGGTTCCCAGAGTACTGAAGGCCTGTGGAGAACAACTAGCTGGTGTGTATACTGACATCTTCAACACTTCACTCTCCCAGGCTGAAGTCCCCCGCATCTTCAAAACCTCCACCATCATACCAGTCCCCAAAAGACCAGATATACCCACCTTAAACGACTTCAGGCCAGTGGCACTCAAATCAGTCGCCATGAAAAGCCTGGAAAAACTAGTCCTCACCCACATCAACAATAAGGTTCCAGACATTGTGGACCACCTCCAGTTTGCCTACTGCCTCAACCGATCAGTGGACAACGCGGTGGCAATAGCCGTTCACCACACCCTGCAACACCAGGACAGCAGCAGAGTGTATGCTAGGATGCTCTTCCTGAACTACAACTCTGCATTGAACACCATCCATCCTGGCAGACTGATCATGAAGCTGGCAGACCTCGGAGTTCCTACTCCCACCTGTAAATGGATCCTAGATTTCCTGACCAAAAGACCACAGGTGGTGAAGATGGGAGGACAGGCATCTGCTGAGATCACAGTCAGCACTGGATCACCCCTGTACACACGTGACTGTCTCCACCCAGGACAGCTCCATCATCATTAAATATGCTGATGACACCACCATCCTGGGGCTCATCAAAGGGGGAGACGAGACAGGATACAGGGCCCTGGTCAACAACATCGTTGTCTATGGAGAGGAGAACAACCTCCTCCTCAACACAGACAAGACGGAGGAGTTAATCCTGGACTTCAGGAAGAATCCTCCCCCTCTACAGCCATTCAGCCAGTTGATCAGAGGGACTGAGGTGGAGAGGGCAGACAGCTACAGATTCCGGGGAATGTAGGTCACATCTGACCTGAGCTGGACTTGAAACACCACAGCCACAGTGAAAAAAGCCCTGCAAAAGCTGTACTTCATCAGGCTGCTCAGGAAAGCTGGATTGAACCAACGCCCTCTCACCCAAGCCTACAGAGGACTGATAGTCATCCTCCCCTTATCTGGTTAGTCCAGGTCACGGGAACAGCAGCCCCAGCAAGGAAGCCTAGACTGTCCTCTCCCCAGCCAAGTCCACCAGCTCTTCCGGGGGAATCCTGAGGTGTTCCCAGGCCAGCCAAGAGATATAATCCCTCCAGCATGTCCTGGATTGGCCTCGAGGCCTCCTCCCGGTTTGGCATGCCTGGAACACCTCCTGAGGGAAGCATCCAGGAGGCATCCTCACCAGATGCCCGAACCACCTCAACTTACTCCTCTCGACATGGAGGGGCAGTGGCTCTACTCTGAGCATCTCTCGAATGACTGAGCTTCTCACCCTTTCTCTAAGGGAGAGCCCAGCCACCCTGCGGAGGAAAATCAGTTCAGGTGCTTGTATTGGCGATCTCGTTCTTCCGGTCATTACCCAAAGCTCATGAGGGTTGGAATGTAGATTGACCGGTAAATCGAGAGCCTCGCCTTTTTGCTAAGCTCCCTCTTCACCACAATGGACTGGTTTAGCACCCGCATCACTGCGAATGCCGCCCCGATCCGCCTGTCAATTAGGGGTGGGAATCTTTGACGATCTCACGATTCAATTTGATTCTGATTTTTGGGTCTACGATTCGATTCAAAATTGATTTTTGATTCAAAACAATTTGATTCATAATGATTTCTGCTACAATCTGTAGGTGTGCAAAGGATCCTCATGATCTACTCTAGTCTGCTTTGCAAGACAGAATGACAAATGGAGACAGTAAAGTGTCTTTTTTTACATTTACTAAGTTTTATATTCTAAGGAAAGTGCCTTTTTCCAAAAATGGTGTGTGGACCACAACTGCTACTCTAAGGAGCAAGCTATAAAATAAGTTGGAACAAAAATAAAGTGCTTCTGTATAATAAAAATGGTACAGTTGAACACAATGCATTTTCATTTCACTGGAAAGTTGCAGTACCAAAAATATGATGTGGAGCATAACTGTTGCACAAATGAAAAACATTAATATTTCTCAGTAGCTTTAAGAAACACAAGTTACGAAAATAAAAGTGCCTTTTTTTTCAAATGAAAAATAGTACCCGTAAGCTAGCTGCCTCTGAATTTTTCATGAAAGTGCCTCTTGCTACAATAGAACTCTCCACAACTGTGCAACTGATTGTATGATTTTTTTTAACAAATCATGAAAGAAAATTGGACATGAATTGTGTCCAAGATTACTGTCCATTTGCAGGTGCAACATCAAGATTCTTTTGTAGGAAAAGAAGCTGGTCCACATGTGCTGGTGTAAGACTGCTTCGCTGAGCTGTCACTATATCCCCAGCAGTGGAGAATACTCTCTGCTGCAACACTAGTGCCAGGGATACACAAGTAGCGTTTAGCCTGTCTAGCCAAGAGAGGGAAGTCTGTCTCATGGGTCCTCCACCAGCTTAGGGGGTTCTCTGACAGGGACAGTGGAGGGGATTCCAAACATTTCTTCAGCCATGGTGCCGGGAGATTTACGGATGACACTGACTCCAGTAAATGTCTTGCCCAATAGATTAACCAGTGCAGAGGGCCTTCTTTTTGAGGCAGGTCCTTCATCTGGGTCTGGCTGTGGTGTCTCAGGCTTGTCCTCAGCCTCCTCTGAGTTCAAATGATGCTACAGGGAAAAAAAAATCAGTCATGATGTGCAATACAATCACCACCAGTCCCTCATTTTATGGTAAAATAATGCATACATAAAACCATGTAAGATGGGTGTATGAGATGGATTATTTAACTTTGACCTACATTACTATCTATTTTTACCATGTATAAATGTGTTATGCAGTTTATATATACATATATATATATACACTATATTGCCAAAAGTATTTGCTCACCCATCCAAATGATCAGAATCAGGTGTTCCAATCACTTCCATGGCCACAGGTGTATAAAATGAAGCACCTAGGCATGCAGATCGTCTTTACAAACATTTGTGAAAGAATGGGTCGCTCTCAGGAGCTCAGTGAATTCCAGCGTGGAACTGTGATAGGATGCCACCTGTGCGGCAAATCCAGTCGTGAAATTTCCTCGCGCCTAAATATTCCATAGTCAACTGTCAGCTGTATTATACGGAAATGGAAGTGTTTGGGAACGACAGCAACTCAGCCACGAAGTGGTAGGCCACGTAAACTGACGGAGTGGGGTCAGCAGATGCTGAAGTGCACAGTGCGAAGAGGTCGCCAACTTTCTGCAGAGTCAATCACTACAGACCTCCAAACTTCATGTGGCCTTCAAATGAGCTCAACAACAGTGCGCAGAGAGCTTCATGGAATGGGTTTCCATGGTCGAGCAGCTGCATCCAAGCCATACATCAACAAGTGCAATGCAAAGTGTCGGGTGCAGTGGTGTAAAGCACGCCACCACTGGACTCTAGAGCAGTGGAGGTGCGTTCTCTGGAGTGACGAATCACTCTCCTCCATCTGGCAATCTGATGGAAGAGTCAGGGTTTGGCGGTTGCCAGGAGAACAGTACTTGTCTGACTGCATTGTGCCAAGCGTAAAGTTTGGTGGAAGGGGGATTATGGTGTGGGGTTGTTTTTCAGGATCTGGGCTTGGCCCCTTAGTTCCAGTGAAAGGAACTCTGAATGCTTCAGCATACCAAGACATTTTGGACAATTCCATGCTCCCAACTTTGTGGGAACAGTTTGGAGCTGGTCCCTTCCTCTTCCAACATGACTGTGCACCAGTGCACAAAGCAAGGTCCATAAAGACATGGATGGCAGAGTCTGGTGTGGATAAACTTGACTGGCCTGCACAGAGTCCTGACCTCAACCTGATAGAACACCTTTAGGATGAATTAGAGCAAAGACTGAGAGCCAGGCCTTCTCGGCCAACATCCGTGTGTGACCTCACAAATGCACTTCTGGAAGAATGGTCAAAAAATCCCCATAAACACACTCTTAAACCTTGTGGACAGCTTTCCCAGAAGAGTTTAAGCTGTTCTAGCTGCAAAGGGTGGACCCACGTCATATTGATTTGGAATGGGATGTCACTAAAGCTCATATGTCAGACAAGGCAGGTGAGCGAATACTTTTGGCAATATAGTGTATGTATGTATATATGTGTGTGTGTGTGTGTATATATATATATATATATATATATATATATATATATATATATATATATATATACACATATACAGGTATATATATATATATACACATATACAGGTATATATATATATATATATAAGTGCTGCAGCCTCTGCAACTACATTGGCATGGACTTCCAGCTGGTCCTCCTTGGCCAGGAAAGGCAGGGCCTTGAATCTGGGGTCCAAGAAAGAAGCAGTGTAGAGCATCCACTTATCCTGCGCACAACTGTATCTTTTTACCAGATCTTCATGGATTGACAGTTTGATTTCCCGAATAACTGGAGTGTCAGCAGCAACGCCAGCTGCCTCGGTGTTGTGCAGCAACTGAGCATGTAAAGGAGATATAACTGAGAGTGAAGGTGTAGAATCCTTGGACATGATGTGGGTTGCATCTTTCATTGTTTCAGTGCTGATGCCATTTCCTCAGCAGTGGAGATGTCCATCTTGCTGAGTGTCCACATGTCGCTTCCACATCGTCTCACCTGTGGGGTGAGGAGAGCAGCACAAATGCTGCTGCTCTCGGAATCGCTCGATCATGTCCAGTGCGCTGTTCCATCGCGTATCGACATCCGTTTTCAGTTTGTGCACCGTAACTGTAGAAGTTTCTGTTTCTCTTGCAGTTCATGATTTGCGATGGTACTGCGGTGGAAGAAGGCAGTTATTCGCTTGATCCTCCCAAGCAATCGTGACACCGCAGTTGGCTTCAGAGCTCGTTGAGCAGCCAGGTTAAGAGGATGGGCAAAACATGTAATGTGTGCCAAGTTGTCAATCTGTGTAGCAGCAAGCATGTTGGCAGCATTATCAGTCACAATCACCAGATCCGCAACAGTGAGCTCCCATTCATCAGCAACAGAGTGAAACATTGCATTGACATTCACGGCCATGTGGCTTTCGTGCATCATGCGAGTTTGCAAAACATGGGATTCGAGCAGCCACATATCAGTTATATAGTGAACGGTGAATGTCACAAAAGATTGGGTTGCTCTTGATGTCCATGCATCATGTTAGTGCCACTGTGGTCATTTTGGTCAAGGCACTGGCAACTTTTCTTTTAGTCTATTGGTACAGCTGTGGCACAGCTGTCTCAGTGAAAAATTTACGGGATGGTATAGCGTATCTTGGCTCCGCTGTCTGCAACATGCAGATAAACCCCTCGTTCTCCACTACACTGTAAGGCTTTAAATCTTTGGCGATGAAGCAGGCCATAGACCTGGTTATTTTTTTTGCCCGCTCTGAGTTGGCAGAGAGTTTGGTGAAGCACTGCAGTGTGCGTTGGTCTGCCGCTGGTGGCTGATTCTGCACCATGTCCTTTAACTCTGGGTGATTCCTGGTGATATGAGCCCACGCATTGGTGGTGTTGCCGAAGTGCTTCATCCTCATTTTGCATATCTTGCACACTGCGAAGCCCATGTCAAGCTCGGTCTTCCCGGGCATTCGGTAAAAACCAAAATGTGTCCAAATCTTTGCCTTTAACGTTTGCCTCGTCTAATTTCTTTTTTGTTTTGGAGCTTTCTGCTCATGCCTAAGTTACAGAATCTGGCTGTGTGGTGATGTCAGGAAGTCCCGTGCGTCCCGCATAGCTACAAAAAGGAGGTGGACAGCCAGCAGATTTGTCTTATTTTTTGATTTTTTAAAAATCGATTTTGGGACATTTTATATCGATTCTGAATTGTAGTAAATCAGAATCATGATTCTTATGTGAATCGATTTTTTGGCACACCCCTACTGTCAATGTCTCACTCATTCCTACCGTCACTCGTGAACAAGACCCCAAGATACTCAAACTCCTCCACATGAGGCAGGAACCCCTGACCTGAAGTCGGCAAACCACCCTTTTCCAGCTGAGGACCGTGGCCTCAGACTTGGAAGTGCTGATTCTCATCCCAGATGCTTCACATCAGTGTTGTTTTTGGCAGGCATTTTAGATTTAGTTTTAGTCTCAGTCTTTTGGACTAAATGCTTCTTAGTTTTAGTCACATTTTAGTCATTTCTATCCTTGATAGTTTTAGTCTAGTTTTAGTCGACGAAAACTCAAAAAGGTTTTCGTCTAGTTTTAGTCGACGAAAACTCAACAAGGTTTTTGTCAAATATCAAAGATACCTCTAAATAAAAGATATGTGTGTATGTACTTAATAGGCCAATACAGGTACTAGAATGATGCACACTGAAACTGATCTACTTTCAAAGGATGAGTTTTTACCCCTCTTTTTCTTTCTCTACCTTTTATTTTTATTATTTTGTTGCAGATGCAGACAACACACTGGCACACAATAAGAGTATTGTATCATGGTGAATCACAATGAAATATTAAACAAAAAATAAAAGCACACTTACTTCCATACTAAGTAGGATGGGAAAATCTCAACATGGCCATGAATGGCTTTACAAACATGTAAACATCAAAACAAAATTTCCTGCTCTGCATATATAAAACAACTATTTATGGCAACCAAACAGAAGCAACATGGAAGCACACTAGGACCTGTACTATGACACTACCCCTGAAATGACTTGCCGTTAGGTAGCCTACCGGTTCAATTTGAGGAAAGCGCTTCTCTCTAAAATGACTCTGGCTCTGTTACAACGGCCACGACTGAGGTCACCTGTAACGCTGAAGACTCTCTCAGCAAATGCTTGAGATGCAGGCATGGCCAGAAGATCTAAGGCAATCGGTTTCAGGAGTGGATACGCATAATCTGACTGTGCAACCCAAAAGTCAATGGCACTTAGGGCAGTCTCTTCTTCTGTTAAGGGCTGTGACAGCTGCTGCTTGAACTTATCCATTTCCTGCCTGACAGACGGCTTTGGGTGGCTAGACCTAGATGGCCGGTTTGTTTTTGACAAATATTTGAATCTGGACTGCTTTCTCTCTGGTGCAAGTTCCTCTGCTGTTCCTTCTTCTCCCTTCACTGATTCCTCCTCAACCTCCTCCTCTCGTATTACTGGTGGCACCACCTGAACAATGTAATCTTGTGCTTTGCTTAAAATCTCCTGAATTTGTTCATCATCATTTGTAAGAAGTGCTTCTGTGTTCACTGTTGGGTCAAGGAAGCATGCAGCAGCAGCAAGGGGTGAGAACTTTGAGCTTGTCTTGTCAAGAAAGCAGCTGAACTAGCAGCTGGTCTATGTTTTCCTTCATCTTCATTGCCAAGGACCCTAGGTCCTTGAAGGTACAACCCTGGGCATGGAGGAAGTCAGACAGGTGAGCTTGCAGGTCCAGAAGGGCAGGAATCACAAGTGACAAAGACTGTGTGTCTGTCTGGAGCATCTGTGTATGCTCAGCGAAGGGGAGGAGCAATTGTTTGACAGCAGTCAGCTTTTGCCACTCGCTTGGCAGTAGATAGTCCCAGGTCATCCCATCAGCAACCTTAACAATAGAGTCCTTGACTTGGAGAAGCCGGGAAATCATCAGGTATGTGCTGGACCATCTAGTGGCGCAGTCTTTCATAAGAGTTAGTTGGCACTCCTTAAGCAGCTGCTCTGTTGCCACTGATGACTTGCGGAAGAGTTTGACCAGCACTCGGACTTTATCCAGAAGTTGATTGACACTTGCTTCTTGTTTGATCATGTTCACCACAAGCTGCAGTGTGTGTACAACACATGGGGTCCTCACCATGGCTCCATACCTTGATAGAAAAGACAAGAACACAGCAAAAGAAATAATTACTCTTCCATAGTAAATTCATTACAATTATCACAAGAAACACCATGTAATACAACAATCTACCGTATGTACACTCATAGTATGCACACATTCATTTCCAAAAGTGAATAAAACCAATCGTAGCTGACTGTGGAGAAAAAAAACACATCTAAACATGTGACTGACTGCTAAACTGAAATAATTTACCTCTGTTCGTCAGCAGCCAGCACAGGATCTTCAGTGTTGCTGTCTTGAGAGTCCTCCTCCGTGCTGGTCTCCTCAACATCCTGTACAGATTTGAATGCTGCAACCATGTTGCTTCCGTTGTCAGATATGGCTGTCAGTATTTTGTCTTGCGGTATTCCCCAGTCCCCTGTGCATCGGTCAACACACATTTTTATACTCTCTGCAGTGTGTGGGTGAGTAAGCTGGGTAAGAGTTAATAATATGTGACGTGCTTTTTTTGTCCTCTGGGCAATAGTAGCAGGCACTTATTGCAAGAAACGAGTCTGTGAGACCTTTTTTGGACCACATGTCCAGGCCAATGGTGATTCTTCGTGCTGTGGCAAGTTGCTCTCTGAATTTTAGTTTTTCATCATTGCATACTTTCTCAATTAAATTGTTCACATTAGATCTTTTGGGGATGGTCAGTCTTTTGTCAAACATCTCTATCATGAGGATGAATTCCTCATCCTCAACAATGGAAGCAGGAAGCCCTGTCCGACCAATCCATAAAGCAATTCCCATTTCCTTATTCCGTTGTTCTCGAGAGTCCTCGTCATATTTTGTTGACGCTGCAAATGACGCTTTTAAAGAGGTCTGCACTCCACCTGGTTTCTTCTTTGGGGCTATGGTCTCTGGGATCTAGATGGGGGGGGGGGGCAAAAGAAATACATTTAATACTATACTAGTAATACACACTAGACCTCCTGTAAATGCCTACAGATAAAGACAGACTTAATATTACGTATAATTCAAGATATGATTGTGCTCACAGCAGTAGCAGTTTAAGGCACCCTAACCATATTGCAATTTGATGATTCATAACATGCTAAATAAATAGAAGGGCTGGTTTAAACCAGCCAACGTTAGCGGGGCCCCTGGCAGCCCCATTCATTCTAGCTTTAGCATGTAGCACTAGGAAGCGGTCTCTGCACCACGGGGGAGGTGTAACCACCACCACCACCACAAAACTTTAGGCTTCATACAAAAAAGAAAATGCATCACATGGCTAGCCTAACATAGACTAAAGCTATGCTTTATGGTCTTGTTGCAGGCAACTTACCTTCGCAAAAATAGCAGGATGGCTAGCCTTCAGGTGCCTTTTGAGGTTTGTTGTATTTTTTCCCATGAGTTTGAAGCCACAACGTGAGGAAGCTGTGGTGGCTCCGTCATCTGACTCTCCCTGGGTCCGTACAAGGCATTCAGTTTTATTATCTTTTGGACTGTAGCTGAAGTTCAACCATATATCATCTCTCTTTTTTCGACCACTCGATCCCGTTGCTGCTGCCATTGTGTATCTCCTCCGCTGCAGACAGGCCCAGACTTGTCTTGTGTGCGCGTGAGAGAGAGGCTTTTAGTGCGTGTGTACTGATGATGGGGGCATGGCCATTAGGACCAACAGCTACAGCTGGCTCCGTGCTGGTGTTTGAGGTCTTGATTGACATTGCACGCATGTTATAATTGGCGGAACAAAACGCATGTTTTGAAACTTTGATCGTCCACCCACTAACATTTTAGTCTTGTCTCGTTCTCATCAGACGAAAATGTATACAATTTCGTCACATTTTAGTCTTTACAGGGCTATGGTGACAATCGTCTTAGTCTCATTTTCGTCATGGAAAAAAGGGGTCTGACGTCGTCATTTTCGTTTTCGTCCAGCGTGACGAAAACAACACTGCTTCACATTCGGCTGTGAACTGTCCCAGCAAGAGCTGCAGGTCGTGGGCTGATTGAGCTAAGAGGACCACATCATCCGCAGAAAGCAGAGACGACATCCTCCCGCCACCAAACTCAACTCCCTCCACCACCCCGCTGCGCCTAGAAATTCTGTTCATAAAGGTTCTGAACAGAACTCATGACAAAGGGTAGCCTTGGCGGAGTCCAACCCTCACCGGGAACAAGTCTGTAAGGAGCCATCCACCCCATACTCCCCGAGTACCCCCCACAGGGTGCTCCTGGGAACATGGTCATAAGCCTTCTTCAGATCCACAAAACACATGTGGACTGGTTAGGCAAACTCCCATGCCCCCTCCAGCGCCCTTGCGTGGGTGAGGAGCAGATCAATGGCTCCATGGCCGGGGCAAAAACCACACTGCTCCTCCTCAATTTGAGGTTCGACTATCGCCCTGACCCTCCTTTCTAGTACCCTGACGTAGGCCTTTCCAGGGAGGTTGAGGAGTGTCCAGAGCCTTGAGATACCCAGGTCAGATCTTATCCACCCCGGAGCTCTGCTACCACAGAGTGGCTTACCTGCCTTGGCGACTTCTGCCCTGGAGATTGCATGACCGGTTTGGCAGTGGGTCAGTAATGGTGTGGGGTGGCTTTTCTTTGGGGGGGCTGTTCTCACCAAAGGTAGCCTGACTGCCATTAGGTACCGGGATGAGATCCTCATACCCATTGTGCGATCATATGCTGGTGCGGTTGGCCGTGGGTTCCTCCTAATGCAAGACAATGCCAGACCTCATGTGGCTGGAGTGTGTCAGCAGTTCCTGCAAGACAAAGGCATTGATGCTATGGACTGGCCCGCCCGTTCCCCAGACCTGAAACCAATTGAGCACATCTGGGACATCATGTCTCGCTTCATCCACCAACGCCACATTGCACCACAGACTGTCCAGGAGTTGGCGGATGCTTTAGTCCAGGTCTGGGAGGAGATCCCTCAGGAAACCATCTGGCACCTCATCAGGAGCATGCCCAGGCATTGTAGGGAAGTCATACAGGCATGTGGTAGCCACACACTCTACTGAGCCTCATTTTGACTTGTTTTAAGGACATAACATCAAAGTTGGATCAGCCTGTAGTGTGTTTTTCCACTTTAATTTTGAGTGACTCCAAATCCAGACCTCCATGGGTTAATAAATTTGATTTCCATTGATGATTTTTGTGTGATTTTTGTTGTCAGCCCATTCAACTATACAAAGAATATTTCACTCATTCAGACCTAGGATGTGTTATTTTAGTATTCCTTTTATTTTTTGAGCAGTGTAGATTCTTCTTGTTGCTTGTCACTGATTATGTGTATGATTTTATTGAATTTGCCATTATAAAAACAATACAATAATTATTTTTTTGTACCTTAAGATGGAATGTGCCTCAGTGATTTTTTTTTTCTTCCCACGGATGTCTGGACCACTTGGTTTGATAAAGCTACAGCTAGAATTCATGGACTTTGTTTCCTCAGCTGTTAAAAAATGCCTTTTATGTTGTAAAATAATGCAGCACTGTGTCTTCTTTTGTGAAAAGTAGTTCACGTTTTGGTACAGAAGTTAGCAGTAGTTTGAAATACAGTGAATATTACTTAGGCTAGGACTTGTTTTGATTCAGTACAATGGTAATATGGTAACATGACCCACTGACAGTGATTTGTGCCTAAAATTACTTGAAATGCGCTTGTTGGCCACGTGCCTAGGGGGCCTCTACAGCTTTACTTCCCTGGCTGAATTAGGGGCCTAGCCTGTCCCTTAGAGCATGACATAAGAGGAGTCGGAGTGCCATGTACTGGATACACAAGGACATAATTTCTAAGAAAAACGATATGAATGGCGTTTCATTTCTGAAAATTACTTGTTAAAATTGGTGTCAATTGGCCAGCTTTTTGCTGATTAACGTTAATACTCTAATGGCTATAATTGGCTGATTAATCAGTCAAGCCCTAGTACGTAACCACTGGTATCAAAGCCGCGATCCTCCACGGCAGAAAATATTGAATGATGACATATTGGCCCAGTACAGGACTGATATACTCCATCGTCTTTGTGAAAACATGCTGTTAGGCACAAATGAGGATGACAGACTTTGCTACTTATGTGATCACAATGATTTTGAAAATGAAATTTTGCTCTGTATATTATCATATTAGGGGGGCATAGTGGTTAGCACTGTCATACTTAGTACTACATTTAAATGGATGCCAGGTCATATAGGTGTAGGAGGTAATGAATTGGCAGACGCGTCATTGTGGTGCAGTGGTTGTCACTGTCGCCTCAAAGCAAGAAGTTTCCGTGTTCGAGTCCCGGCTCAGGGATGGGATCTTTCTGTGTGGAGTTTGCATGTTCTCCCTGTGCTTGCGTGGGTTCTCTCCGGGTACTCCGGCTTCCTCCCACAGTCCAAAAACATGCAAATTGTGACTAGGCTAATTGGATACTCTAAACTGACGAAAGGTATGACTGTGAGTGTGAATGGTTGTCTGTCAATATATGTTGGCCCTGTGATGGACTGGCGACCTGTTCAGGATGTTATCCGCCTCTTGCCCGAAAGCCACTGGGATAGGTTCCAGCCCCCCCGCGACCCTTAACAGGATAAGCTGAAGAAAATGGATGGATGGATTGATGGATGGATTATCATATTAAAAGCAAGATTTAGATTCAACAAAATTGGAGTAAAAGCATTGGGATATAATTCAGAGTTGTTAGCATGGTTGTTGAAGGAGAAAACTTTTTGATTTACAGACTTAATAAAACAAGCAAGGACTGAAAGAAAGATTATATATTTAATAGATGATTCTCTGAGTGGGGTGGTGCGGTGGTGCATTGGTTAGCACTGTCGCCTCACAGCAAGAACTTCCTGGGTTTGAGTCCCGGCTTGCACATGGGGTCTTTCTTTGTTCTCCCTGTGCCTGCGTGGGTCCTCTCTAGGTGCTCTGGCTTCTTCCCACAGTCCAAAGACATGAGGGGACTGGGTTAATTGGATACTATATTGAGCATAGGTTTGGCTGTGAGAATGGTTGTCTGTCTATATGTGTAGGCCCTGCGATGGACTAGTGATCCATCCAGGGTGTACCTCGCTTCTTGTGACTAGGATAGGCTCCAACCTCCCCACGACCCCTACTGGGATACGCAGTAGAAAATGGAAGGATTCTGTGACTGGATGTAAAATTTCTTGGAGGAGACGATTGACCAGGGAATTTTGAGCCCAATAGAGGAGAAAAAAAATCAGATTACCAATAAGTCTAATATATTGAATTTTTGTTCAGGACTGAAAAACGCCCACTCTATGTTCACTGTGCACCAATTTTGTACAGAAACAGCAATGTAAAGGTACTCAGAAGGCTAATTTCTTTTACAAAAATCTAATTTTATTTAAAAATATTGAACATTTTCATGCATGACCATTTAAATAAAGGCCAAAATAGAACAGAAATAAAAGCAGGCCAAGGTGCTGGAATGCTTTCTATTGGACACAGTATATTTCACCCTTTTAAAATCACCATAGGCATTCTTTTCTAGATTTTATGTGCTCTAACAAGTTTTTTTCCAATACCTGTGCATACCAGAAAACAATATACGACATAAGCGTCTGTGAAGATTGGAGCACTATCATTGATAAGCACATGATAGGCTGATAACGGCTGATATATTGGCCAACAAATGTATTAGTTTGACCCTAATTTCTTGTCATAATTTCAGTAGGTATACAGGCTACAGTTAATTTATGTATATAAAGTTTTCTATAAGATACATTATTATATTTCTACTTCTGTAATATGAACTTTGTTATCCGGAACCTATACATGAAGTGCATTTGTCTATTGGCATCATGTAATTGTGTGTGGGATTGACCATTTTGTGGCATGACACTTAGCCCAGCTCAAATACAGGGTCTTTCTGTGTGGAGTTTGCGTGTTCTCCCTGTGCCTGCGTGGGTTCTCTTCGGGTACTTTCGCTTGCTTCCCCAGTCCATAGATATGCAAAGGGGACTAGACTAATTGATACTCTAAATTGACCATAGGTGTGGCTGTGAGAGCGAATGGTTGTCTGTCTATTTGTGTTGGCCCTGCAATGGACTGGCGACTCTTCCAGGGTATACCCTGCCCCTCGCCCAAAGGCAGCTGGGATAGGCTCCAACACCCCTGCAACCCTTCAAAGCATAAGCAGTAGTAAAAGGAAGGATAGTGATTATTAGAAAATAATCTATGTACATGTGTCTCCTTAACAGGAGTGGCTACATAAAGTGAGAGAGCCCAAGCCCCCTCCCACCTTCTCCATCTCACGCTACAGGTAAGATCACTGATTGTGCAGCTCTTCTGGCTCTCTGGCTGCATGCTGAGATAATGGCATCTCCTGTACTTGTCCCTCCAGTGATCATGGTACGTCAGACTCAATGCCCTGTCCACCGCCCCTTCCTGCAGAGGGCAAGATGGAGCCAAAGGTCCAGCAGGCAGCTCAGCATTGTGTGGGGCACACAGTTGTCAGTGGGAACAGACACACAGCTGACATTCTCCAACACCCCCTGTCTGATACAGGTCAAAACTCAGACACACAAACTTTGAGTGTCTGTGACGATGAGAACAGTGACACAGACTTGTCAGACTCAGAAAGACTTTCTGTGTTGCCCTCTGGTGGTGTTCCTCCACAGCTTGAGCTGCTCCCAGAGGTCATCAAAGCTGAAGACTGTTTCTCTCACAGCCTCAGATCCAAAGCACAAAGCCATCAGTTTGACTTCCCAGACTTCCTCCCACCCCCATTTAATTCCTGGAGCCTTAGTCAACTGGCTGTTTTCTACAACATGGAGAGTAGGGGGGCCCTGCGACCCAGGCTTTTGGGCCCCCTGGAAAGGTACTTGGAGAGGCTGCTGCAACTTGAGTGGCAACAAATACAGACAGTCCAGGAAGAAAGTTTGAAGTCTGCTGTACCTGATTTTCTCTACAGCTGTGGCAGGTCATCCATCACTGCCTCATCACGCCTCAGCTCTCCAAAGTGCATCCTACAATGTCAGCGTTCCTTCCCCCTCAGCCTCCTTTCCTCTTTGGCTAGCCACTCAACCCTTCTGTCCAGCTGTGCTTGCACCCAGTGCTGTATCCGCACCACTACCTTGTTATGCTGCCGCTCCACCCACAGTCAAAGCCGTCAGTCGAGACTGAGCCCACAACTTGATTACAGGAGTCCTGTGGTTCTCCCCAGAAGGAGTTACAGTGAGAGCCGGGTGCACTCCTCTCAAAGGGCTTCAGCCTCCCATACTCCATCATTCAGCAGCCACCTTCAGAGAATGCAAGCTTTGGGGAACATTCGCAATCCTGCTCAAGGTTCAAATGGCAATTCTCATTCCATGGCGAGAGTCTGCAATGTCAAGGCTGGGAGGAATAAGTCTGGAACATGCATGGACTGCAGGACAGTGGGGTTCAAGAGAAGGAGTGGCTCTGAGCGGAGAAAAAGTGATGTAGAAAGAAAACAAGATGCATCAGTGAAGCAGAGAAGTGGTTCTGAATGTACACAGGGAGGAGTTGCGTGGAGGAGAACAGCCAAGCTAAAGGAACATGTGATCAATCCTGATGCTGTAGCTGCAATAAGGGACAACCTACCTGGATCCAAGAACACTCATATGAACAGGCCAAAACAGGTTGCATTTGTTTCATGACAGTAATTTGAACTGATTACAGCTACCTTCATCAAACTCAGTTTTGGATTCTGAATATATTGTGAATGTAGTAACCACTGATGTATGTAACTGGATGTTTTCATGTGTGTGGCCTCTAAATGCATGGATGCATCTTGTTTATATATTTTATTTGCAGACAGATATTCAAGTAATGTTTTTCTATTGAAGTTAACCCAGTCAGTACATGAGGTATGCAGTTTTACAGTGGTTTTAGTCGTGATGTGAATAAAGTATCTCTTTGTCATACAGTATTTGAAAGGACTTGATGTTTTGCAGAATCATAGGACTTAAGTTATCATTCCCTCAAAAGTTCTGACATTTTGGATGATTTTATAGCCACATATCTTAAGTTTACAAATATGCTCAAATCCTATTATTGAGTACCTCAACTTTCCCAGGAATGTGCTTAAATATATAAAACTGTGTGTGCAATGGACTGGCGACCTGTCCAGGGTGTACCCCGCCTCTCACCCGTAGCCGCTGGGATAGGCTCCAGCCCCCCATGACCCTTAACAGGAATAAGCGGAAGAAAATGGATGGATGGATGGATGGATGGATGGTAGGGGTGTGTTTCAGGCTTAATATGATTATACTGTTATGGTCATAATAATCCTATAGTACACTTTGAGTCAGAAAAATGTGTAACAATGTGTCTATCCATGCTTGGATGAAGAAAAGTTTTTTTTTTCTTCTCACTGATACACAGCCCCCCTCTTCCAAATAGAGTTGAGAATCAGAGCTCACTGCTGACAGGTTTCTAAGTGCTGAAACCACTTTGCTGTGTACAGGATTTACTTTACTCATGCTGTTTTACATTGTTTACGATTTATTGCTCCATTGACCTGTCTCTGGAAAATATGGAGTGGAATTGAATTTATGGAATATGGGGCCACCCTCTGGAGCCACATGTAGACTCTTCTGATCCCCCCCAAAAAACACCCACCACTTCTGGGGAGAACCACTGGGATCAGGTATGTTGCCGTAGGGGTGGCAGTGAAAGCACTGAACCAGAGTGGTCAATGTTAAAAGCTTCCACTGTCAAAGAGGTGGACTCCAGAGGCATTTGCAAGGTACAGATTGCCTGGGAGACAGTGGCCTTGTCCCTGACTGAGGCAAAGCAGCAGGTGTAGGAGGAGTTCAGAGAAGCGATGGAGAAGGACTTTCAACAAAGGGCTTCTGGCAAACCATCTGTTACATCAGGAGAGGAAGCTGGGAACCATTCAAACTGTGTACAACATCTAGAACAATTTCCAAGTTCAGTTTATTAGCTTAATTTGTAATATTGACATAAGACTGTTCAGTCTGTGTGATTCTCACAACAGAAAAAAGGCGATGGTTCACTTAACACAGTAACATTCAAAATCCTTTTGAACTGGTAAACATTGTTCACTTGACAGCTTCATCAGCTTATTCCTTTTCAAAAAAAGGTATTTGACTTTTTAACATTTGTTTTTTTGTGAAAAATTTGCAGCAACATTGCTTATATTTCAGCTGTCATCCCTTATGATGAGCCTTATCAGATGGGATGAAAAATGCATAACATTTGCATTTACTCAGTCCTTGAGATTTCGAATGCCTCCCAATCACAACCTGTTGCAAATAGGCAGCGATATCCGGTAGCACTTTATAATAACTATGCACTATAAAGCATTAGTTGAGCATTAGTAAATTAAAAAAAAATTAATCATGAACTTATCATTTGTAAAGGATTATTCATATGTTAATAATCATTTGTAAACACAGTTATAAATGTTGAAAATACACCTTATTAAGCAGTAGTAAAGCATAACTGGAATTCTTAATTCATCATGAAATTATCATTTGTAAAAGATTATTCATACATTACTAACTATTAGTAAACGGTTATAAATGTTTGAACTATATACTATTGATGATTACTTAAGCGTTAGTAAATTCTTAATTCATCATGAATTCATGATTTGTATAGCATTGATGATACATTACTAAGCATTAGTAAACACAGTTATGAACGTTTTATTGTACCTCAAGAACCTAATCCTTAAGTGATTAATAATTGTATGCTCATACTTTGTAAACGATAGATTTCCCATTTATAAATAAAGTGCCACGTCAGTTACAAACAAGCTAGTTATGAGTCGTTAATGGTCCTTTATATCATTTGGAAGGTCTAAGGATAGACCATATACAAACCATTTATATGAACATTTATACGCACATTTGTTCATGGTTAGTGGGTGTGCTTATACATGTTTTATAAACACTTATTTATACTCAATAATTTATTAAGGCTGTTACTACTCATTAGTTAAGTCCATGAGCCCATCTAAAGTGAGGACTATCTATGCCTTATAAAGCATTTATTAATGAGATACAAGCAGTAATATAGAAAATATTTATTTGAACAAGGGCTGACACAGAACATTGCACATTGTTTCATGAAATAATACTTCTTACACGGCATGAAAAAAACGAAACACTCTGCAATCGTATAAATGTAAATCCAAATAACAAAATATTTATATACTTGTATGAACTTAAAAATAAATAAGATCTGCAGTCTTACAATATAAAATGTAACATGGCAGTATAAAGTGAAACAGTGCCAAATACAAATTAAATGTTGATCAAGTCTTTACAAAATAAAGACTTCAGTTTTTAAGTTGCTTGATTCTATTCATTTAATCAGACATCCCCCTTCCTATACAAACCCATTGCAACTTCAAACTCCATTTTAACCGTTCATCGAAAACACCTGTCCTTGGTTCTGGGGACTCATACTGCACTCCTAATAAGAGAACACAGTCCCCTCACATATTAGGAGGGCAGTATGAGTCATCAGGACCAAGGACTGGTGTTTTTGAAAAATCTATATATCATGGTTAAAATGGGACTTTGAAGTTAGTGTGGGTTTGCACAGGAAAGGGGCATGTCTGTTAAAATAAATATCAACAATCTAAAAAATAAATCAAGCATCTTAAACACTGTCTTGGGTGTTCCAAAGAGTCTGAATAGACAATAACATGACCCAATTTTTTAAAAAAGTAAACCAAACCACTTCAGAGCAGCAAAAAACCGTCCTACATCCCTATAGGTCACCTCCCCTACAGCATCAAAGCTCACTTTCTGTTGATGGGTAGCAGCTTTCCAGATGCCTTATAGGCTTTGATTTTATCCTGTACATCTTTTTCTAGCTAATTTGCAGCTTCACACTCTACCTTAAACTCAGAGAGTTTCATTGTGCAAACATCGTGCTTCTGAACCAGATCCCTGTACTTGCCAGGTGCCGCAATGAACAGCTCTGCGATTGGAGCATTGGCCACAACTGTGTTGCGGTCCACCTTGACACGCTTAAATGCTGCTGACATGGTCAATCCTTTATTAAAAATCCTCAGGATTTTTTTGTACCTGGCCACCAGCTGGTCAGGATTTTGGGCTATAATTCAGAGAACAGAGACTTAGTTTTATCCACACAATTAAACACATGAATACAGAATGTAGGATGGTTTCATTTTGAACCAAAAAAGTAAGGAAACTTGATTTCAGTCTTTTATACTGTACCTCCGCTTTAATAATACCAATTGGTACTGTGTTATGTATCATTTTTATTGTTGTTTAGTCACCTTTACAACAAGGTACAGTTCGTAGGCATATGTCATTCATGGAATGAGCAGCACAGCCAAATGTGTGGGTAGCACCCCACAGACTTTTGACAAAATTCATTCCATCATATCCCCCCTTTTAATAATGCCAATTGGTATTGCGTTTGGGGTTATTTTTATCATTGATAAGTCACCTTTACAATGAGTTATAGCTTGTATGCAGAGGGCATTTCTGGAAAGAGCAACACAGCCAATTGTCTGGACAGCTCTCCCCCCAAAATTGTTAAAATGGCCTAGCAGGCCTGCAATACTGTTCTGTTGGTAGGCACCTTTGTTGCAATTGGTGCACTGAATGATTGCGCTCGCAAACAGTAATAAAAAAAAGAAAACACAAGATCTATAGACCATTTTTACACTTGGTTCATTTTAAACTCTGTGCAGTGAAACCTAAAATAAGTAAAGAGTGAATGCAAGCCTCAGGCCATTTTGGCAAATGTGGGGCAGGGCCACACGTTTAGCTGTGCTATTCAGTCCACGGATGCCCGATGCTTACAAGCGACCAATTGGTATTATTAAAAGAAGATATATAACGAAGTCAGGTTTCCCTACTTTTTGTGCTGAGTTATTTATTTTTGTGCCTCTCTGACGTGTCTTGGGGTCATTTTTCTTCGACTTCTTCGCACTCTTTTTCCCTCTCCCATTCTTCTTCTTCCTCTTCTTATCTTCTGATGAGGACGTGTTGACAGAGGAGTCAGAGTTACTCTCAGAGGAGGATTCCATTGAGCTGTCGGAGGAGAGTGAAGACAAGCAGCTTGCCTGGACAGAGGTGGATGTTGTGACTAGGGTAGAGGTTGATGCCTTGTCATCTTTTTTAAGAGCTGTTAAAACAGATACAAATTCAAATATAAGGTTACACAGCACAGAATGGGAAAAAAAGTAAGCTGGCTTTGCATGCATTCATTTAGTTTAACAGTTATTGAGAGTTAATTTGAGTTGTGGTGGACCAGTGATGTCAGATGATGCACAACTTAACTCAAATCAACTCTCTCTCAATAATTGTTTGAAATAATGAGTCATGATACAAAGATGGTTGAAAATCATAAGGGCTAATGTTAATTGAGACCAACAGACCTCTCCAGTGTGATGTCATACCACTAGATGTTGCTATTATCGGGGTTCCTACTGTTTTTAGTTGCATTGAAACTGCCATAGGAAAATCTCATATCGCCTCATATAACAACTGTGTTCCAAATATAGACATATTACCCTCTCGACTGGTCTACGTTTCCCATGAACAGTGATTTAAAACCTAGAAGTTTAGTTTCTGTCTTTCATCTGCAGAATTAGCTAAATTATCTCCAGAAACAGGCTATATCTAATGTGAATGAATATCATAAATATCATAAATAATGCAAAGCCACCCTCCTGACAGACACGAGTGGATGATTTGTTTATGTTTGGAACACAGTTGTTATACGAGGCGATCTAAGAATCTAAGAAAATGGCAGTTTCAATGCAACTTAAAACAGTAGAAACCCAGATAATAGCGCCATCTAATGGTAGGACGTCAAGACTGGAGAGCTCTATGTCTACATGACATGAGTCAGCTGAGTTTCGTTGTATGCTTACTCTCCCCTTCTTATGCCCTTGAGAAACAACTTACTCCACAGCATATAATAAACAACACAAAAACAAATAAATACTACATAAAAAAAATGTAAATGATAACTTAACTTAACCCATTTAGACCCGGAAGGCATTTGTGTCACTTTGGCTATTCAAAAAGAGCAGATCTACACTCTAAATAGTGTATTTCAGCAGTAGTTGAAGTAACATAGACTTCTGAGTGCGTTTCATTCAGATTTCTGCTTTAGTCAAGGCAGTCTACATTTGTGGAGTATATGAACTTGGAAGTACATGTTATTCCCTCAGTACACATCTAACCTGCTATTCTCATTTGAGGGAACCTGCATCAATTAGGTTTTTCGTGTTGTGAGTCTGACGTCATGACGTCTCCGCCTTCTCCAGAATTTTCTACCTGCACTTGTGCTGCCATTTTCTCAGTGCCAACAACTTGGGAATGGTAACAAGGATACCGATATACTGAATTTCTCCATCGTCTTGAAGGTAAGTCAAAGGTAAAACAAATAATTTAATATGTTAGATATAAAATGGTCATATTGTATAGTTAAATTTTTAGTAAACTAACTGAACCGAACCAGCTATCATTCAGTCCTGTTAACGAACTAACGCTATGTTAACGTTAGCTCTTAAATATCTGACCAGTTGGTAGTTTGGCTTTGGACAGGTAGGTTAGTCGTTTGCGTGCGGGACTCTCTTGGTTTGATATCGTAACGTTAGCTAAAAGTTGTCTATTCATGCAGAGTGTTGGTACTGGCTTAGTGTTAGGTATTAATTGGCATTAGCACATTACAACAGCAAGCTGGGCCCGCAGTTCTCTTCGGATTACTTTGGGCGCGGTATGCAAGACATCGCGCAATATGCCTGTCGGCGCCCACAGTTCATGCGGTCACACTTTTTGTATTGTCCTCACGGCCACGGGTGATATGGGAGGTAAGGTTAATTATGCTTTAACTGTGGTGCTTCCAGGGAGCTACATTTACTGCCGCCTGCGTTGTTTTCAATGTATTTAACGTAAAGCGGGCGAGGAGGAGAGGACAGTGGGTGTGCGCAGTGTTAGTACACGTACGAATCGGCTGTGGGAGAGGGAGTGGATGGTGCGCGGCGCCTCGGTGGCAGGGCTGCCCTTGTATTTACGTTGGATATTATCGAAGAAGTTGTGATGAACGTTTGCTGTGTGAAGAGTTTCCCAGCTCTGTGTTGTTGGGCCAGTGTGTTAATAAGCACCTGTGTTAGTTTGTGTCTGCTGCTGCAGACTCCTGTCTTCCCTGTCCTGAATCAGTTATCAGGCGGGGTCATGAACAGTGACAGTTCTGTATTACACTCTTAACCATACACAAATAAAACTTAACACTGGAATAAAAATGCCCTTTTCCTTAATATTAATGGTTTTCTAATTATCACAACAATTAAAAATATACAGAAACAAATTGATAAGCACATACACACACACTGTTATAATCAGCACAACTCAGTCTTTGTAGAATGGAGGACAAATGTCTGTAAATCAAAATTAGAAATTATAGAAAAAAGTATGACACTATTTAATACAGAAAATAGAGCTGTCAGATTTTGTGTAGGCCAAGCACACTTCCAGTATGAGTCTGAGTACATATATTTAAGTACATAGATGCAGATCAACACTGTAAACATGGTGAAAGACACACTGTCATAAGATGATTGCACAAACTAACCCTCAGGACTTCTGTACTCCAGAGCTTCCTTTCATTCCTGTCCACCTTTCCCGGTTGCTGATGGCAGCAGGATTACACGACCTGTGGTTGGGACTCTGATCAGTTCCACAACCTTTAGCTTGGTGTCCAATGTGATAGCTCCCCCCACCTTGCCTACTGTATTCTCAGCTCTCTGACTACTTCAAGAGGGACAGTCCTGTGTGGAGGCATGTGATGCAGCTTGTTTTATCTGTGAACCTGCATACTTTCACTTCATCAACAACAAAGGTATGTAAGCCCAAAATAGTAAAAATAGCAATGTCTCATTTTAACTATCTTAATTCGGTTTTACACAGAACAAAGATCAGCTTTATTTATTTATATGTATTAATTTATAGTGAAATTGCCTTAGGAAATAGATCGATTAGCAACTAGTATTGACAGAGGAAACAATTGCAACAAAATGGTTTTCAATGTATATATGGGCATTTGGGTTTTGCTTTAAGACAGACTTGTGAACGTGTCCCTTAAAATCAAATTAGAGGGCTGACTACATTTGATGAATAAACGATAAATGATTCGCTTTGTCCTAGTCTCATATCACCATATTGATGTATTGTAATATTTCCAACCCTACTCTGTGTTTTTCTCAATTATTTATATACGCCAAATAAAGCCATCTCTTTGTTTCTCCAGTGTTGTGCTTCATGTGGAGATGCAAGGACTGTTGGACAGCATTAACAAAAAGATCTGAACTGCTCAAGCACTACAAATTGATTCATAGGCATTTAGGACGGGGCTACTCATATCCATGCACTTATTTAAATTGTGCATGTAGGTTCAAGACTTGGAATGCCCTACTGAGCCATCTATCAAGAAATCACCCTGCCCAACAAACAGTCACCACAGCTGTATCCACGTTCACATGCCATATTTGTGGCCATAATCAACTCTCCATAGAAAGGGAATATTTTCAACATATCTATCAGCATCTTAAAAATAAGGAGACTGTTACATGTGTGTTCCAAAACTGTGAATATAAAACCAATGTCGATGAGAACTTCAAGAGTCACAAATACAGAAAACACTCTGGTACAGTGAACACCTTTAAGCCCGGGATAAGTTCTGTTGAAGAATCTTGTGCCAGTGTTGCCAGTGATATTTTATGTGGGGAAAATACAGAGAGTAATATCAATTTAAATTCTGCTTTTGACAATGGGGATTCTGACAACTTGGAGAAGGATGTTGAGCTTAAAATAGCTTCAGTGCTCCTTAAGTTGGAACACATCTTTCTTGTGTCTAATGCAGCTGTAGACGAGCTTTTGCAAGAGTTAAACTATTTGATTGGTTCTCTTTCTCTGCCGATCACCCAAAGGACTATTAGCCAAGTACTAAAAAACAGTGGATGCCAGGTTGACCGGTCAATTGTTGAAAAGCTAGCCAGTGTTCTCAGACCACCCCATCATGGCTGGTTCGACAGCTGCAAGACTGAAGGTGATTTTAGGGGAGAACAACACTGAAAAACTGACTCTTCCAAATGGCATTCCAGAGTCACTTGATGACCTTCTCAGCGAGATAAAGACTATCTTTGGGTTAAAGGGTAACCTGAGACTGCAATACATGGACCAAGATTTTGGCAACGACTTCTTCAATCTGAATTCTACCACTGACCTTCAGGATTTGGGGACAATCAAGGTGATCCACCAGCAAACAAATCCAACTTTGATCAGTGCCACTGAGTCCTCTTCATCTCTGTCTCTTTCATTTGAGTCCGATGACGCTGCTTCATTGGCCTCAAATGATACAATAATCCTCTCATCCCCTGAGTCTGTGTCATCTCGAAAACAACAGTGGCCAGAGGACTTTGCAATTCCCCAATTTTCATATGACACAGAGCTACAGCTAGAGAAGGGGAATGCTGAGTACCATGTGAGCCAAAAAATGTTGACTGTGAGCTCCTGAATGCTGTCTGATATCCTGAAAAGAGTAGCAGAAGAAATTTACCGATACAAGGCCTACCCAGAGGAAGCACATTTCTGCGCAGCTGCAGAGGCCCTAATAAAAAAGCACCCATGTTTGAAAGAACCTGGCTCATTCAATGGCTGCTACGGTTGGAAACAGCGACTTAAGTACAAAATGGCAAACTACAGGACTCAGCTCAAATTGCAGGGGTGTCCAGAGCTCTGTAAACTCCCTGAAATCTAAAGCTACTACAGATGCTTTCCCTGCTAAAAAAGTGAAGAAGCCAAAACGGTCTGAAGCTAACTTTTATCCATCCTTTCCTACTGGTGAGACTCTGGATAGCTTGGAAAAAGTGAGATTGGAACTTCTGACCGAGATCGGGATAAGGAACAACGAAAGGGTCATTGCAGACAAAATGGCTAACGCGTTTGCCTACAGACGACATGAGGTGGTAAACCAAGAACCAAGCATTGAGGACTTCAAGGCCAGATGGCCTGCACTCTTCTCGCAGAAAGAGATAAGAATGGAACTGAAGTGATCAAAGTCTGTATGCTTCTTGAGATTGTATAACTGTAATTTCCACATATGTTATACTTTTTGGGGTATTGACCTTTTGGCAGGTATGCTTCAGTGGTTACTTTGTGTCTTCTGAGTTTGTATACTGTCCTTTGTGTTTTGTTTTTAGATTAATACAGAGTTCCAGAGGCTCATGACTGTTCCTCTTGAGGAGAAGTTCATGGCCCAATTAGACATGCACTCAAGTCAGCTGATCAAAGTCATCCGTGCCAAAGGAGGGGCAATACGCCAAAAGACTGCAGATATCATGGACATTTTTGACCAGGTAAATCTGTACCATCAAACGAGACCCTTCATAACTAATAGGGTGTCACAATATATCTGTATCGTTCATAAAACATTAATATGGGCAGGCCAATGCTCATCATGGATTTCATATGCATGATGTTTTTAGCGACTCAAAAACTACACCACCAAGCTCATCACTTTTTCTTTCTATAATGAATTTCTGGGCTTGTAAATGACTGTTTTTAAATAAAGTAAGTGTAAGTGATAAGCTTTAAGAGTAATGATGTCTGTCTTGTGAGATTAAGAACAATAAAATAAATCAACCTTTGTTGTTCTAGACTGTGGACATTAATCTCTGGAGGGAATGTGTGCTGAAAGCTCTCACCATCTTCCTGGGAGAAGATGCAGATGACCTGATCAAGGAGTATCTTGTAAGTTTCAACAGTTACTTGTCAAAGGGACACACAAAATATCCTAGATTTAGTGTACTATAAGAGAGATTTTTTCAACTGTCATAAGTGGCATAGATGATTATACAAGTTCAAAGAAATGGTTTGACATTTTAGGAAATCTTATCTTTCTTGCTTACAGTTAGATGGTCAGATTGATAAACCTCTCTGCTGGTTGTGGTGTGTGATGACACCCAGCCAAGAAATAGCCCAGCACATAACACATATTGGTACATCACGGAAAAACACCGTCACAGTAAGAAGTGAGGCCACTGATAATTTGTGTTTGTGTCCTGTACCCCTCTGTAGGACTCTGGAGCAGATGATGCTCAGAGGGACATGAAGCAGCTCACCATGGCAGTGTTTGTCATTCGGAAGAAGGGGGAAGGACTGCAGCAGCCACCTAAAGACATTGGCATTGTCATTGAGGGCATGGAAGTGTTGCATGAACTGACCTCATTTGCTTCAGCTTGTGCCCTGCTTCTAGGTTTGATTTATGCACTCAACCTAGCTTATCCAAAACCCCTTCGCTTCACTTTTGAAGTGCTCCAAAAGGTCATCATGCAGCTTGATCAGCACAAGATGTCCCCCAAAGTCCATAATCTGTATAGCAAACTTCAAAACTCGCAGTAACAAAACACCACGATGTATTCCACCTCTGGGCCAACAAATTGCCCAGTGCCATATTGTGAAAGAACAATGGTGTTTGGACATATAGCATGTAAAAAAAATTGAGTCTCTTTCTGATGTTGGGCCTTTTTTATGCTCCAAGAGACAATGAAGGGAGTCAACAACTCTAACCACAATTTGAAATGCTTTTACACAGATTTAAGGCAGTAGTTTATTGTTGTTTTCTCCAGACATATTTCCTCCCGTTTGTAGCGAAAGGTCGCATTTCAGTTTTGATATGTTCAGTTAAACAACAAACACTTGTGAAAGTGTGTAACAGTGTGATTTAAAACTCCACAATAAGTGTTCATATTTTTTCATCCCCATTGTTCAGTAACACTGTTCAGATGCATAATATTCAATGGCTATAGCTGGTTAAAGAGGTTTTTGTATACTCTTTGCAGTTTTTCATATTTGTGATAACACTGTATGTGTTGAGATTGTTAGCCATATTTGTGTAATACTTGAACTATTTTGCACTTAGCTGACAAAAAAGGTTTGGTCCTACTTACATTTTTTTATGTATTTTGTGTATATATGTTTTTGAAAAGGACAAATGTGTAATATGTTGGGCCAAAAGCTGTGTTGGTGGCCATAAAGTTAATGGTTCTTAACATTGATAAAATAATTTATATGGATAAAATAAAGTATAAAACAAACATCAGATTTTGAGTTTTTTTTTTTTAAATATATTTTCAACTAAAAATTGTCATTTCAGTTATATTTAACAAACTAAAATTTCATTTTGAGGTTACTACAAAAAGTAATTTACATGAAACTATAGTATTAGGTTAGAAAGAAGCAGTATTTTACTTTGGGGTAATGCAAATTATTGAGCTGGAAAAACTGAAAACTTTAAGTTGACTTGCCTTAATTTTAAGTTGGATTAATGCAAAACGTTGATTTGAGAACAATTAAATTATTAAGTACGTGACTTAAATCAATTGTGTTATTCTAACTTATTAACTTAATTTCAACAAACTTAATTCATTTAGGTGTTACCAATTGAAACAATTCAATTAAGTTGGTCCAACTATTTTCTTTTTTCAGTGTACAAACTCTTAACATAGGAGCCTACACGCTATTTTTGAACAGATTTGCAAATCTTTGAATATACCTGAGAATACATTTGTACACAAATACTGTACATAGTTGCTTCTGGGGGGTCCCTGGAACAAAATATTTTCAGATGGGTGTTCGTAGCGAAATACATAAGGGAATATTTTTACAGCTCTAGCAGTATGGCATGCATTAGGCTACAGACCCCCTAATGGCATTTTCTATCTCTGTGACCCGATTTATAATGTAAAACTAAAGTTAATTTTGTGTCCATAACATTCCATTAAATACACTCTTTGATAAACAGATCCATAAGGGTCCATTTGGTTACTAAATATCATTTAGTTGGGACCTCCTGGAACTCCTTCAAGGACCCCTGGGGGTCCCCGGACCTCACTTTTCGAACCAATGATTTCGGAGACATTTGTAGAATTGGCCTCAGGTCTATGGTTGAACATACCTAAATGCAAAGTCACTGCAAGAAATGAACAGAAAACAAAAACAAAACAAAAACAAAGGTAAAATGCATTAACATTATAATAAGTCTGGATCCAACTGTAGGCAACCAATCTTACTACATTCAGTTTATTATAATTTACCTGCTGAGAGCTGCTCTTTTAAGAAGTCTCTCTCCTTTGTTAAATCAACAATTTTCTCTTGCTGACTATCTTCATTTTGCAGATCTCCAACTCAGCAGAGTTTCTGTTGTGCCAGTTGTTTAGTTGGGGCTATGGATGTGCCTGATAAAAAAAAAATAATTATGGGATTAATCTATCGTCTAGATTGAATGAATCCGCACGCGCGCGCACACACACACTTCTAACGTAAACACGCTACTCATCACTAGTCAGGTCAACAGGCCTGTCTTCCAAATTAATCTCTACGCTGTCGGGTTTCTTTTTCCCCCGACCACGGGCTGTTTTGCGAGTTGGCTGAGTTGGCTCGGTGTTTTCCACGTCCATCTCTGTCAGTGCACTGCTGGGGGGAAAGGTCGCCTATGGTCGCCCCTGTTCCCTCCATGTGCGTTCTTCAGCGTGCGATGTCAATGACGTTCCTCACCTGACACGCGGAGGGCGCTTATGTACCATCTACTTCCGCATTTGGTCCACAGAGCAGGCGCACGAGCGTTTCTGCCGGCATGAGTCAGTTACAACTCTGCAATACCAGAGTTGGCCACCAGGATACAGTTGCTTCAAAAATCCTCCCCCTTTCTGAGTGGTTGTGTGAGTTACGTGACGGAAAGACCCCGCGGTTCTGAGTGGTTGAGTCAATCACGTGAACCATCAGAGCCCGGGCTTTTCATTTCGTCTCATATTGACAGTAGGCTACATCTAATAGGAGCGCAAATAAATCTTTGATACAACAGGTCAAAGTTGGGAGGGAGGAACACACGCAATTTTGGTGATGAGCAGATTCAGGTAAATAAAGAAGCTCATTCAGGGCACTTCATCAAGAAAATCCTTGAAGCTGATAAAGTGGCTTCAAAAGAAGAACTTTTTAAAAAGGAAAATGAAATGTAGACTTTGTCATCACAACATGAAGCTCAAGAAGAGACTCAACACCCAAGATCAGTATGCTTGGTAAGGAGCACTCTGCTGCCTTCCGAGTCAAGCCGAACCGCGCTCCGGAACACGGAAACTGAATCCCTTACCGCTCCACCTGGTCAAATAAGGATTCCCTTTACTAGGCATTTTCTGGGCAGAGAAATTGCTTAGTGTGTTGTATAATGTCTATGAATGCTCTGTTTATGTGACGAAGTCCTGTAATTTGCAGAAATTACATAGCATTATATATTATTTATTGATGTTAGTTATTAATAACCGTGACCTCAAGAAGTTGTTACCGGTTATTAATACTGCGCAAGTGTGGTAACACACACATTTTTGGGTTCATCTTTGTTCTTTCCTTTCTTCCTTTCTGTCTGTCTGTCTGTCTCTCTCTCTCTCTCTCTCTCTCTCTCTCTCTCTCTCGCTAAGCGCTCCGCTTAGTGATTAACATTCCGTAAGTTATACCTCCACGGTGCTAACTAGCGTAGCTTTTAGCCCTGCTGCGACGCTAACTGGTTGCTAGGCAACCATACCCCCCCTTCATTCACTCACACACGTTTACACACGCACACACACATATTATCACTTGTGTCTTTCGTTAGATAACAGTTGTACCAACGTGTTGCTGATTGATTGATACACTGTGTTAATAAATATATTTTTATTACATGAGAGAAGTAGTAGTGTCTTTTGTGTACAAACTTGTGGTCACGTGTCTAAGCAATAGCCAGTGCTCGGATCTCATCCTTCAATCATCAGAGCTGTCCCTAGGTAGTTAATATTACAGAATATTGACTGTTTAGTAGATAAACTCTGTTCAAGACTGATAACTGTTACAAGTTCGGTCATATTATATTTTCCCTGAACTCATCAGGGTGGTGCCCCGTGTAATTCATATTTAATATTAATTAGTAATTTATATATTAATCGATAATTATATTCATAATTATCAATTTCATTATTTTTGACCAATTCGCTCTTCAGCACACAACACCCACTATAGATCATAGCAGTGGGTTTGTTTCACTGGTTCAGGGAAAAATCAGCCTATTCATTTTCCCCATAGACTTTTATAAAAATATTTATAACAATTATTTTAAGCCTAGAACTGTGAATCGTCACCATAAAACCTTTGATGATAATAATGGCTAAACAAAGGATCAAAGGTTTCATGATCATGACTCACCAGCCTCGTGGATGGCTTGTTTGTAGGCCTAAAATAATTGTTATCAATATTTTTGTAAAAGTCTATGGGGAAAATGGATGGGCTGGTTTTTCCCCTGCACCAGTAAAACACACCCACTGCTATGCTCTATATCCACTTGCATCTGCATAATTACGTAAGGGGCCAAGAACTGTGGCTCACAGGGATGAATACGGTCCAACAATACCTGTAAGGAAATTCAATTAACATTTCTTTACATGTTTATTTTTGTCTTTGAAGATTTTCTCAGGGTCTACACCTGCGTCAGATTGGCCTGATGGAGGACACCATTGCTGGGAGCTCTACAACTCTCACTAAAATGACAAAAAAAATAAGAGATGTTTGTGTTTTGTTTTTACATTCATACAATTACTGTATATAAATATTTATTTATTTGTTTGGATTTACATTTATATGATTGCAGAGTGCTTAGTTTTTTACGTGCCATGTAAGAAGTATTATTTTATGAAACTGCAATATTTTGTGTCAGCCCTTGTTCAAATAAATATTGTCATTTTCTATATTACTGCTTGTACAGTATCTCGTTAATAAATGCTTTATAAGGCATAGATAGTCCTCACTTTAGATGGGCTCACGGAAATGACTTAACTGATGAGTAGTAACAGCCTAAATAATTCATCGATTGAGTATAAATAAGTGTTTATAAAACATGTATAAGTACACCCACTAACCATGAACAAATGTGCGTATAAATGTACATATAAATGGTTTGTATATGGTCTATCCTTAGACCTTCCAAATGATATAAAGGACCATTAGCGACTCATAACTAGCTCGTTTGTACTTGACGTGGCACTTTATTTATAAATGGGAAATTATCGTTTACAAAGTATGAGCATACAAATATTAATCACTTAAGGATTGGGTTCTTGAGGTACAATAAAACATTCATAACTGTGTTTACTAATGCTTAGTAATGTATCATCAATGCTATACAAATCATGAATTCATGATGAATTAAGAATTTACTAACGCTTAAGTAATCATCAATAGTATATAGTTCAAACATTTATAACTGTGTTTACTAATAGCTAGTAATGTATGAATAATCTTTTACAAATGATAATTTCATGATGAATTAAGAATTCCAGTTATGCTTTACTACTGCTTAATAAGGTGTATTTTCAACATTTATAACTGTGTTTACTAATGATTATTAACATGAATAATCCTTTACAAATGATAAGTTCATGATGAATAAGACATTTACTAATGCTCAACTAATGCTTTATAGTGTATAGTTATTATAAAGTGCTACCAAAAACTCAAAAGCGAAGGATATTTACGGCCTCGACACCAGCTTCCTAAAATCCCACAAGCATTCCTTAGCTCAACCAATCACACATTTGGTTAGTGCATCCATCAACCAGGCGACTGTCCCATCGATGTGGAAAGTGTCAACGATAACCCCTGTCTTAAAATCTGGCGACAAAACTGACCCTGCCAACTACAGACCTATAAGCATTCTCCCAGTGATCTCTAAGATTACTGAAAAGTGGATTGCTAGTTCCATCAAAGGGCATCTCGATATGCATGGCCCACCACTTCACCCCATGCAGTTTGGGTTTCGTGAATACCACTCGACTGAGACAGCCGTCTGTGCTTTTGTTGAAAAGGTCAAGAATTACCTGGATAGGAACTCTTGTGTTGGTGCAGTTTTCATCGATTTCAAAAAGGCCTTCGACACCGTTAATCATGAGGTCCTCCTCTCTAGACTCTCTGGTTTTAATTTTTCTGACAGTGCCACTACCTGGTTTAAATCTTATTTATCAAACAGAAAGAACTGTGTAAGAATTAATAGGCATAAATCTCCTTGCTTACATTGCCCCGTGGGGGTCCCTCAGGGGTCCAATTTAGGTCCGTTATTATTTTCCCTGTATGTTAATGATTTGCCAAATGTCTGTCCCAACATTGATACCATTATGTACGCCGATGATATGGTAATATTTTGGCCTGCTAAAACCCCTCAAGACGCAGCTGTAAAATTAACAACTGCATTAGCTAAAATCCAGGAGTGGCTGACTAACTCGTGCCTCTTACTTAACGCTAAAAAAAAGGTCTGCATCACATTTAGCAAATCACACAGGTCTCCTTCTAAAGTTTATTTGAGGGGTGAGGAGCTCCAGAATGTTAATGAATTTAAATATCTTGGTGTCATCTTGGACCCAACTTTATCATTTAAAAGCCATATTAAAAATGTTGTAAAAATTGTTAACTTTAACTTTAACAACTTCAAACAGATCAGATCTTCCCTGACTGACAGAGCAGCCATAACGTATTTCCACACCATGATTTTTTCGCATATTAATTACTGTATCACCAGCTGATCTTACACTTGTGACTCTACTCTTAAACCCATAGAATCCTGTCTCAAAAAAGCCCTCAAAGTCCAGGATAAAAAGTCCTTTTCATACCTCCACTGTAGCATTCTCGACAAATATGATTTCTTAAATTTCGATAACTTAAAACAATTTAAGTCATCTTGTCTTATCTTTAAAGTTCTACATGGCTTGGCGCCTCAACCACTGAATGAGTTCATTCAAAAGAGATCTGTCCGTGGCCCTACCACACGAGTGAGTACAGCCACGGAAAGAGGAGACTGTGAACTCCATTTTAGGAGATCATCTTTTGCTCAGAACACCTTATCATTCAAGGGGTGCTCCTTCTGGAATGAAATCCCAACATTCATACGGGGGTGCTCAAGTTTTAGCATATTCAAGAAACAACTTAAACAGTTGTTAAGAGGACGCCAAATCTGTGAACATGTTTAACTAAATTGTAATATATTATGCACTCTGAACTTTATTGCATCATACTGGGTTCTGTGCAATTACTCAAATCATTTTTTACTATGCTCTGTGCATCTTGTACACCTTGCCGGGTACTGTGCAATCATTCCAGCTGCAATATACCAAGCACCTTGCACTTTACAGTCAATCCCTATATGCACTTCAAACTGGGCCTGGTGCAGTAGTTATGTGTGAATTCAGTACACTGAAGTCAGTACTGTCTGTTTGTTGTTTTGTTTTGTTTCTTGTCCATGACTGTATTTGGTTCGCTGGTTCTGAGGGACTGTCTTTGTTTTGTTATAACTGTGGTTTCCTACTTTTCTGAATGTACGTAACGTAGACATAACAATAACCTTGTCTGTCTATACGTAAGAACAACCTGCCAGTGGGACTACGGATGGAAACTAGCCTTTGGCTACAATCTGGCATATTTACATGCAAATGTACATTAATATGCACTGTCCCGCTTTTAACAAATAAATTAATTAATTAAATAAAACTTTCCCTGAATATATTGTCTATCCAGAAGACATTAAAAAAACCTTGAACCCTGAAACATTTGAAACTGTCAGCTACCTCAGTTTGAGCATTTTTTTAAATAAAAAACTTCTCAATTCTTTCAAACTTATTTCATTGCATTTTTCTGAACACATTCAAAATCAATACAATTTGCCATCACACTGCCAGATGCACTTTAAATCTCCAAGTACAAATACAAAAAAAATACATTCTGCAAATATTCGGGAAGGAAATAAATGTAGTCAGTGGCTGCAGTGAGCCCTTTTTGCTCTGCACATCCTTTCAAATCTGGGCTTCAAACTTCATATTACTCCTCTTAACTCGTGCAGTATTCTTTAGTGAAGCAACAATAGAAAAGGCAATCTCACAGATATAGGATGTTTGCAATGTCTGAAGTGTTTTACACGTTGTGATGTGGTGGGCAACTCTGTACAAGGCCGATGCCGTGCTTACAAATTGTCTGCAATAATCGAGTATTTGATGAAAAAAGTCCAGAGGCTTATTGACTTAACTGGGGTATAAAGTCTCCAGGTGCTGTCTTAATTGGTTTGGTTTTATGTTGTCCACTGCCAGAGTTTTGGGGCATAAAACACACACAGGTCTTTCCTCATTTCCTACCGTATTCACGGTATACTCCAGGGCAATAGACGCTTCATCGTATAGCCTGGTCTTTTTATGCTGGTTATCATCACTCCATGTCTTCCATTGTTGTTGTGTCGCACACAAATTATGCTGGGGAACTCCCAGCGGGTGAGTGCAGCTCCTTTTTGGTTGTAGAGCTGAAATTTATGTGTCAGCTCCAGTATGCAATTTATTTTTTGGGAATCAAATCAATCCATCAAATTTATTAGAAATCTTTTGAGAAATGAATATGTTCGTTCTGCAAAAATTTATTGGAATTCTCTTTACAATGACATTGATTGGAAAAAAGTGTGGCTGATCAGAGGCAAATTTTGTCTTAATAAGATTCAGGAGGGATCTTTCAAAATTACACAAATAAATTATCCTGCTAAAAAAACCTTAGATTTAAAATTGAAATTGAATACGTGAGTAATTTCTGTGGCTTGTGTGAAGAATCTATTGAACATTTATTTTATCACTGCTTATATTGTTGAACATTCAGGTCCAACGTGGAGAATTTTATTTAAAGGAAAACAGGACACTCTTTACATCTGCAAGAAAAGGAAATTCTTCTTTATTTTGAAGACAACCAAGTCAAGAAGGACTTCATCTTCTTTGGACAGCTTAGGTAAATTTCATATTCATAAGAGGAAATGGTCCGACGGCAAACCAAGCTTTACAGTTTTCTTACAGGAACTTTATCAGTACAGTATATACATACATTTTTTTTTCTGTATATGTATTTCTTAAAAAAATAACGCAGTAAAAAAAACATACTCTCGGCGGGTGAGTCACACTGATGTGGTTAGCAACCAGCTTTTTGGTGCATTAACGCCACCAACTAGACTGGAGTGTGGATCAAGTGGTCAACTTAGATTCTTGAAACAACTCAATATTCTTCAAAAAATGAAAAGAAATGTCACTAGATTTTCTTTGCAGTAAACCACATAGATTTAATGTCATCTGGTTTTCATGAAGTTGTGAGATTAATGGCTCAATGGTATTTAGGACAATCCATAATAGCCTTATATAATAGCCTAGCTTCTCATTTACTTCTGTATTCCCATTCTTTTTCCACTTGCCTTTGAATATTACAGGTGTCTCCCAGACTGCTCTTTATCCCATTAAAAACTGCCATTTTCCACTTTCTTTCTACTTTTAATTTCTGCTTTGCTATATTTAATATCCATCTCTATATCAGGCTTCTCTGCTGCTTTGTTCACACATTTGTCTTTTGGCCGAAAGGCGGGGAACACCCTGGACAGGTTGCCAGTCCATCACAGGGCCAACATATATTGACAGAAAACCATTCACACTCACAGTCATACCTACGGTCAATTTGGCAAGGCAAGGGAAGGCAATTTTATTTGTGTAGCCCGTTTTCACAAACAGTTTGTCTCAAAGGGCTTTACATGGCATCATAACAACATCCTCTGCCCTTAGACCCTCACATCGACTGAGGAAAAACTCCACAGAAAACCCTTTTAACAGGGAAAAATCTGAGAAACCTCAGGGTGAGCAACAGAGGAGGGATCCCTCACCCAGGATGGACAGACGTGCAGTAGATGTTGTTACAGAGAAGAAAACAGTATACAATACAAAATGTGGGAAACATGGAAATGTTAATAACAGTTGAAGAAGGAAGCTAGCTTCTGGTAGGGGAGGCAGGGAGAGCAAGCCAGCTTGATGGGGCACTGGATGGCAGACTGGTTCATGGGAGGGGAGAGCAGGCTGGTGTAACAGCAGGGGAAAAAGGGGGGGGGGGGGGTAGGAGGGGCGATGCAGGCAGCAGTTGGAGCAGAGAGATGGAGCTCCGGTGGATCTGTGGAAACAGAGCAACTGTGAGACACCAAGGCCAAACTACAAAGTGCAACAAGTAATGGTAATGACAGTTCCAAAATGTGCGAGGAGGAGAGGAGAGGAGAGGAGAGGAGAGGAGAGGAGAGGAGAGGAGAGGAGAGGGCTCCATGTATCCTGATGTGTCCCCCAGCAGTCTAAGCCTATAGCAGCATAACTATAAATGGTTCAGAGTTACCTGAACCAGCCCTAAGTGAAAGCTCTGTCATAAAGGAAAGTTTTAAGCCTAGACTTAAAAGTAGTCAGAGTGTCTGCCTCTCTGACCCATGGAGAGAGCTGGTTCCACAGTAAAGGAGCCTGGTCAAAAATGACTCCAAGGTTCCTTGCAGTTGTACTCGGGGTCAGAGTGATGCCATCTAGAGTAGTGATCCGATTAGAGAGGTGTCCCTGAGGTGTTTAGGTCTAAACACGATGACCTCAGTTTTATCTGAATTTAGAAGTAAGAAGTTAGAGGACATCCAGGATTTAATATTTTTCAAGCAGTCTTGCAGATTAGTAAACTGGATTATGTCATCTAGCTCCATCGACAAGTAGAGTTGCGATTATGTCACCTAATGGGAGCATGTAAAGAATAAAGAGAATCAGTCCTAAAACTGAACCCTGTGGTTCACCATATGTAACTCTGCTACACTCCGAATGGTCATTATTAACATACACAAACTGAAACCTGTCAGATAAGTATGATTTAAACCATTTTAGGGCAGGTCCTTTAATCCCAATTTCATGGTCTTGTCTCTTTAGCAGGATGCTATGATCGATGGTGTCAAATGCAGCACTGAGGTCCAAAAGTACAAGTACAGAGATGAGACCTCTGTCTGAAGCTATAAGAAGATCATTAGAGACTCTGACCAGTGCTGTTTCAGAGCTATGGTGTTCCCTGAATCCAGACTGGAAGGCTTCAAAGAGCTTGTTGCTCTGCAGATGTTCATGTAGCTGCTCCAGGACAACCTTCTCAATGATCTTGGAGATGTAGGGGAGGTTTGATATAGGCCTATAGTTGGCTAACACATCTGGGTCAAGAGAAGTTTTTTTTAAGTAAAGGGTTAATGACAGCCACCTTAAAGGCATGTGGCACATAGCCTGTGACTAAGGAAAAATTAATTTGTTTCAATATAGAAGTGTTGACAAGGGGGAAGGCATCCTTAAGTAGGCCTGTAGGGACAGGATCCAGCAGACAAGTGGCTAAATTGGAGGAAGTAACTGCAGAAGTTACGTAAGTCTGACAGGTCGATGGGGGAGAAGCTGTCCAAGTATGCACCAAGTCTGGGAGGTGCTTCTTTGGGAACTGTAATCTGTCCTCCATTACTGGCAATCTTTGTTCTGATGTTCACAATTTTTTCAGGAAAGAAAGATAGGAAGTCGTTACTGCTGAGAGTTGGGGGGATGCATTGATCAACAGCACTATGGTTCTTGGTTAGCCTGGCCACATTGTTGAAGAGGAACCTGGGGTTGTTCTTACTCTTGTCTATTAAGGATGAGTAGTAAGTGCTTCAAGCATTCGGAGTTCTTTTTTATATATTAATAAACTATCCTTCCAGGCTTGGTGGTCTTCCTCATGCTGGCTGGAATGTGTCTTCCTTTCCAGTTGTCTGGTCTTCTGTTTCAAGGCATGCAGCTTTGGGCTGTACCAGGGAACTATTCTTTTTTGGTTGATAACCTGCTTTTTCAGGGGAGCTACGGGATCAAGTGTCACAAGGAGTGCTGCTGCAGCGCTGTCCACAAGATAGTCTACCTGCGTGGGGGTGAAATCAGCATAACTGCCGATTATATTACTACAAGATGTGGCAGCAAGCTCTGCTGGAATAAGCTCCTTAAATCTAGAAACAGCAGTGTCAGACAAACATCTACTGACGCTGTTTTTTTATCCCAGGTAAGATGTAATTTGTTGAAGTAAATTCAAATGTAATTAAGGAGTGATCAGACAAGACGGGGTTTTGAGGAAGAACTGTGATGCTGTCCGCTTCTATTCCATAAGTGAGTACTAAATCAAGGATGTGATTAAACGTGTGAGTGGGTTTGTTTACCCTCTGAGAGAAGCCAACTGAATCCAGAAGTGACAATCATCATCAACGTCCACATGGATGTTAAAGTCACCCACTATAATGACTTTATATGAATTCAATGCTAAGTTTGACAGAAAGTCAGGGAATTCTTGAGAACTCAGAATAAGGTGCAGGAGGACAATACACAACTGCAAGTAACAGTGGTTTCTCTGCTTTCCAGTCAGGGTGGGAAAAGCTGACAGTAAGGCTCTCAAATGAGTTAAATGAACTATCAGGTCGAGGGTGAATAAGCAAATTTGACTGATAAATTGCAGCTACTCCTCCTCCTCTGCCAGTGGTACGAGGTACATGGTAGTTAATATAACCAGGAAGGGAAGATTCATTTCAACTAACATATTCATCTTGCTGCACCCAGATTTCAGTAAGTGCTAATACAGCAATTTAATAATTTTTAATTAAATCGTTCACTGGGAGAGACTTGGATGGGAGAGATCGAATATTTAGCAAACCACATTTAATAGTTTAACTGGGTTGGTTTGCTGGAGCAGTGGTTTTCATTTTAACGAAGCTGCTATTTTTCTTCTTAATTTAAATTTTCTGTACTGTGCACCTTAACTCATGTTTTTGCCATAACAACATAAAATTAATTGGATTTTTTTTGTATAACAGATTAATCAAAATGGGGGTGACACGGTGGTGCAGTGGTTAGCAGTGTTGCCTCACAGCAAGAAGGTTCCGGGTTCGAGCCCCAGCTCGAGCACAGGGTCTTTCTGTGTGGAGTTTGCATGTTCTCTTTGTACCTGCGTGGGTTCTCTTCGGGTACTCTGGCTTCAGAGTTGTCCAAAGACATGCAAGAGGGAACTGGGCTAATTGGATACTCTAAATTGACCATAGATGTGGCTGTGAGTGTGAATGGTTGTCTGTCTAGATGTGTTGGGTCTGTGATGGACTGGCAACCCATCCAGGGTGTACCCTGCCTCTCACCCAAAGGCTGCTGGGATAGGATCCAGCCCCCACACAACCCTTAACAGGATAAGTGGTAGAAAATTGATGGATGAATGAATTAATCAAAATAAATCTAAGGAATTATTTTAATTACATGCTAAAATTTGCTGGTAAAACTAATGAATAATGAACTAGAGTATATAATACATTTATTTAATGTGGCTGTATGTAAAATCATTCATGATAGATGATCTGAATTTACTGTAGAAAAGATGTTAATTTTTTTAGATTCACATGGACAAATGTGGAACAGCCTCAGAGAGAGTTGTCATATGCTCTAACTCTAATGCAGCTCTTAAAAGAACGAATTTAAAAGAAGCAATAAATAATGAATTGTTAATGTAAATGTCTACAATCATGCTGAGAATGTTGTATTAAAAATACAGTTTGTTGGATTCCTGCTGATTTTGGTGTGGAGGGTAAAGGGAAAGCATATGGAATTGGAAAGAGAGCTTTGATATTAAATGATGATGAATTAAAGTTACATAACCCCCCCCCCTTAAAATAATAGCCTAAATCATTTTTTCAAGTTTTTTTAGAAAACACAAAAAGCTGGAGGGAAAACATCATAACCAGTTGATTTAGGTAAAAAAAAAATTAAAATTAAAGCCGCAAGCAGCGTTATTAGGGCCTGAGCCCCCGCGCGGCCGCGGCCGGGTGCCAAACGCCGGCTTGACTCCAACGGTGTGAGAACGAAATCGGTGCGACTTGTAGTTGAGGAGATAGAAGCCTCAATGCGATGCTCAGTCTGAGTGCTGAGCTGAGAGCTGGCCCTTAAAATAAACCCGCCCCCTGCTCTCTACCAGCTTTGTCAGACTGGAGAGCAGAGGAGGACCGAGACAGTTTTACTGTTTCAAAGCCTAATAATTCCCCAGATCCTGGCCCAAAGTGTAATCAAATAGCACAGTCTTGTAGGGATTTTTGTCAGGAATCCAACGGTGTGTTTCTCTAAGCTATGGGAGTTGTAGTTTAGATGTGATCAGTGATTGTTTGAGACTATGTACCTGAGAGGAGATCTGCTCCCCATTGACTTCCATTATAAGTGAAAAAAGTGGCCCAACTTTGAGGGCTTATAAAATGGGAACTGAGTGGGTTATATTGTCGCCTTTCTCAACTTTTGATCTTTAAAGTGTCTTGAGTCATGTGTTCAATTTTCGAAGACATCGCGTGAACGGTCTAGGAGGAGATAGTTTTTGTTTGGGGAGTGTTATCGGCCAAAATTGGACCTTTGTGTCCAAATCTGGTTAGAGTTAGAGCAGTGGTACGTGTGTGATTTTTCGGTCTCGACGAGACGAATCCAACGGTGTCAGTCCCGTGTCTCTAGGACGTTCCTACGGTGTGTTATGGTGTTTTTTGTGTCTCTAGGTGGCGCTATTGAGCTTTTCCAGATTTTTTTTCAGAATATAAAATTTTTCGCCGTCGCCGACGTGTGTGCCAAAATTCGCAAAATTCGGAGCATGTTTAGGGGGTCAAATTAAGGATCGAAGTGACGTTGTAAGAAAGAATAATAAAGAAAGAAACAATTCCTTGCGAAACAGATGTTCTCTTGCCCACCCAGCCCCCCCCATTGAAACCAATGTTATACCTCACCCCCTCTCCCATCCTGTGACCTGCCTGTGAAATTTGGTGAGATTTGGACCTTGTTTAGTGTGATTTTTTAAAAAAAGTTTTTAGTGTTTGAGTGTGCTTACAAACACCATTGGGTCTTCGCCTGAAGTACCCTCTGGCTCAGGCCCTAAAAAATGACTAAGGCAATATCATAAGAAGGTGACGATATGGAAAAAGTGATGCTATACAATTTAGCCTAGCATACTCCGGTACAGTAGGTGGCGATACGCACCAAATGACGTCTGGTGTGATTCGCCTTTAATTGAGAGGAAGTGGCTAAAGTACTTTTACTTGAACAAATGGACGCCACCTCTCAGCAGGCCGTGTATTATTTGTCGGAGGTCGAAGAAGCAGCCGAGGATGTTCTCACCAGTAAACAACAGGTACATTCGAACTCATATGGGATCGACAAGCTGTTCAAAATTAGTTGAACAAGCCACCTGCAGAACGGATACAAATTTAGATGGGAAGGTAGCTGATCTAAGCTAACTTTCCAAGTTGAAGTCTTACATCTTTTTCGTTTCAAAATGTATCATTCACCATAAATAATACGTCCCCATTTCGGTATCTATCAAGTGAGACATCTAAGATTTAAAAATGTGTAACTTTGGACGTTGACCTACACGTTTATTTTTATTTCATTCCTCTACCGATTTCAGTGAGATATTTTATTTTTATAACGTTAAGGGTTTTCCGTGGAGTACATTGGGTTTTGTCTATGGATAATATTACTTATGGTCTTGATTGTTCATGAGCTTTATCGCTGGGCTGTAATTTTACTCAGACTGCCGTTTGGCTTTTTTTCGTTCATCGCTTGTCTGTTCTACATTTACACTTCTCTCCTCTGAGTGTTTACTCGCTCTCTTGGCTGGCTAGTGTGTGTGGTATGTAGGTCATTGATGAAAAGTAAAAGAATTAAATAACGTAACCCAAAAAAGTCCTCCACTTATCCGAGTCCAGGTCGCAGGGGCAGCAGCGGCCAGCCGAGAGATATAATCCCTCCAGCATGTCCTGGGTCGCCCTGAGCCCTCCTCTGGGTTGGACATGCCTGGAAGACTTCCCGTGGGAAGCGTCCAGGAGGCATCCTCACCAGATGCCCGAAACACCTCAACTGACTCCTCTCAACATGGAGGAGCAGCAGCTCTACTCTCAGTCCCTCCTGAATGACAGAGCTTCTCATCCTATCTTTAAGGGAGAGCCCAGCCACCCTGCGGAGGAAACTCATTTCTTGTTCTTTCGGTCATTACACATAGCTCATAACCATAGATGAAGGTTGAAACAAAGATTGACCGGTAAATTAAGATGTTCACCTTTTGGTTAAGCTCCCTCTTTACCTCAACGGACTGGTTTAGCACCCCCATCACTGCGGATGCCGCCCCAATCCGCCTGTCAATCTCCTGCTCCATCCTACCCTCACTTATACACACGCACATAATAGATAAATAACTATTAAACGCATATTGATTAAACAAGACGTGTGAGAACAGTCCTTTACTTATTGCCCAGATTTGCCCGAGTCAGTAGAAACATTCGATCCATACCTTAGAATGATTGCTGTCATGAACAGTTTAACTTGAAAAAAGACCTGTTTGAGGACATCAGTAAAGAACTTTCTATGTGTGATGCCACTCAGTCTAAACTCTGAATACTCTATTTCCGAAACACACCTTGGCTCATAGAATTAACAAAAGTGGTAAAAAGTTTAAAAATTAATTTTTTTTTGGTGTAGTTTTTGTATCATCCTTAGAAATTGGCCGAGATCATAACCGCAAACCGCTGTTCTTATATCCAATATTCCTTAATATTGTATATCCATAATATAAACCTGTTAACCAACTGTTGTCTTTGTTCTCGGTATGAATCCAGGGCAGTTATTAGCCTCAATAATCACCCAACTAAACTGGTCTACAGTCTCACAGTGTGAACAATTTTGTTTCAGATCATGGACCTGGACACTAAGAGAAACAGAAACAGAGAAGCATTACATGCTTTGAAGAATGAAGTGTCAAATTCTGGTAGGTGACTCTCATGACAGGAAGTTTACTCAGTGGTGTGTGTGTGTTTGTGTGTGTTTGTGTGCAATGGCTTAGTTCAACTCAACAGTGATTACAGTGAATGACTTGACATAATGTGGAGATAGTTTGCTTGTAGATGACTGTATATGAAATCATACTATAAGCAATTGTTCACCAGAATGAATTTGTAAGCGTGTACCTTGTTGGCTCATGTATTCTGATCCAGGATCACTGCTAACCTGTTATAATGGATGTATAAAGTCCTTTGTGGCCTCAAAATAGATTGCTTGGTCAAAGGACTAAAAGTTTGGAATAAGAAAAAAAAATCGAATGACATCCCTGCTTCAGACTACAATTCTGAGCTCAGGTTTTGTTACGGTCAGGAATAAAGAGGAAAAGTCATTCAATTTTAAAATACAGTTTCAAGGTCCTTGAAAAGTTGTAGGAAACACTATATTTTTTATAGGTTTTGGTAAAGTCGTGGAAGTGGAGCTAAAAAGGCATCAAATAGAATTACTAAATGACCCAATACTACTACTACTACTACTACTACTACTAAATAATAATAATAATAATGAAAATAATAATTAAAAAATAATAATTAATAAACATATTTGTGTAGCGCCTTTCAAAACACAAGTTAACAAAGTGCTTCACAGACATACAACACAATTTATCTACGCATTTCAGTAAGACAAAACAAACAAACAAGATGAGACGATAAAACAAATAAAAGCATGGGCAAAAGAGAACTCGGTTAAAAGCCAAGCTATAAAGGTGAGTTTTTAAGAGGGGTCTAAAAGAGGACACTGAGCTAGCTTGTCTGATTGCTAGTGGAAGTGCATTCCAAAGTTGTGGAGCCTAGCCTAGTAAAAAGATAGTATATAAATAAAATGTGAACTGGCATGTAACTGTCAAGGTATTTCGGTGTTGTGTGTGACAGTCTGGCTCTCTGTTTACAGGCACTTGTAGCCGTAGCAAATGGACTACACTGACAACATGCTATGGAAGTACATATTCAATATCACATGTTTTTTTTTTTTTTTTTTAAATAAGCACAATTTAGGGCTGGAAAAATAAACTGACCCAAGCCGTGCAAGCACATTTGTGTGGGGACTTCCTATGTGGCTGGATCTGCTCTGTGAAGACTGATGAGCTGTTTGCCAAAAAATAGACTCATTGTGTATTTCCTGCAAAGCAGCACGCCAAGCCATTTCTGGGGGACATGTTAGCAATGACTAGCATAGCGGCGATCAGCTCAGGCTGCCACGGCACTGCCGTTGTGCAGCACCTCCACATTTGCACATATGCTGTTGCACTGCCCCTGTGTGGTACGCACATCATACACTGTGCAGGCACACATCATCAAGTAAAATATTTTGCAAATGTCAAGTTTCGAGCATTGTCATTGTTTGACGGAGTTATGTAAATGAAGATAACTATTTATTAGCATGCAAGGTCAGGGTACTATGCTGATACCCAAGAAAAGGTGCAACCAACTGAGAAAGTTAGTAGCACCAGTGCTACCAGAGGGAAAAGTTAGTCTAAAGCCTGGTTACACTCTTGAGCCCGTACCATGATTTTCCTGCTCATCATGAGGGCTGTGCCTCTGCCACTTGATGTAGCACTGTGAAGTCAAGTTCTGCAGACACCATTGGCTTGAAAAGTTAGTTCCTCTCAATTGCTCAGATGCACTTCCTGAAACTCTAACCTTATTCTCACGACTCTGAAGGCAGTACTCAAAACAAAAAAAATCAATTTTTCATAATACTAAACCACTCATGGAGAAGAACCTATGACACTCAAAATGGTCTTATCATTGCATAAACTTGTGACACTCAAAAATCAAAGTATTTGCATCAAAACTGGACACATTTGTAAGTAGTATTCTGTTAATGTGAAGACACACTGGAGACAATTATGAGGTAAAACTTTAGGACAGGGTATTGTCAAGGACCTCACAATTTGATTTGACTTTTATTCTTTGGGTCACAATTTGATATAGATTTGATTCAGTATTGGTTAATATGATTAGATATTGTTTCAATAGTATATGCAGATGACAGAAATACCCAGTCATAAAAAAAAAAAGTGCTGTCAGTTTCATTCTCATTTGGATGTCCACTAACCAACACCACCCATTTGGACGCCTCTTCGATGGCTGTGGTCAAACCCTGCTTCTTGCTCCATTTTCAGAAACACTGCAAGCTGGAACCTTTTTTATAGATGCTTGTGAGTGTTTAGTGATAAAAATTTTGTACCTATGTATCATAGTTCATAGTGTTTTCCATGCAGTGAAGTTTCAGGAAATGTCAGTTTATTTTGTTTAGCACCAAATCATAACAAAAGTTATCTCATGACACTTTACAATTAGAGAAGGTCGAGCACCTCACTCCTTATATTAGTTTACACCCACAATTCTCCATGAACAAGCACAGACTGCAATGAAAAAGATCTTCCTTTTATCAGGCAGGAACATAAAACACAACCAGGTTCATTGGGAATGGCCGTCTACTTTGACCAGTTGTGGGGAACGAGAGCAAGCGAGGACAGAGACAAAAAAAAGTAATGGAATTTAGAAAAATATAGAGAAGAAAAGAGAGGATGAAATGAAGGACAGAACGATAGACAGACAGGGAGGTAAACAGACTTGAAGGAGAAAGATGAGTGGAGAGAGACTGGGGGCAGAAAGCAAACAATAACAACATCAACAGTTTGCATCAACTTCAGCTAATAATATCATTTAAGTGCTAGCAAATACAACAAAAACACAGTGCTGGTGTTAATGTTAGTACTGGTAATATTCATATTAGTATTGTGAATACTGCACTAATCCTGATGCAAAGGGTGGCAGCTTGAGCCTTTTCAGTTCTGAAGCGTCCTCCAGCAGCAGCGTCAATCAGGGATCTAGGAAGTGGGGAAGCACTGCTACTGGAGCTTAAGGTTTAGTCTTTTGAGCCTGTCGAGGGCAGTTGCAAGGATCCCCTGCTCATCCTACAAGTGATGATCCTCAGCAGTATTGCAAGAGAGATCTCCCCTTCTTCACCCTCTATCAGACAGATAAACTGATCTTACCTTTCCTCAGAATTGATATGTTTCAACTTTCAACTGATGAAAGGTAAGGATTCTCATCTTATGTGTGCTGCACTGTTTCTGTCTCTTGATCTGTCTATCTGAAGATAGGCCTAATAATTTGTTTGATCTGTGTCTGTGGTCTTTTCTCAAACAAAGTGAAAAAGCACAAAAGCAATATCTTCATTTATACTACATGTTCTCATTGAGAAGTAGCTTCTTTTTCAAGAGAGCTTGTCCAAGAAATGCCAGTGCAAGTAATAATGTTCCATGACACATTATAATATGTACAATATTGGATTAAAATACAGTGAAATCAGAGGAGGGATCAAAACCGGATTAAACCCATATGCCAAACAGAACTCCATTCAAAGTAGCATTGACTTGTGTTGATGAAGTGAGTAGAGCTGCAACTAACAAATATTTGATTAATCTATGCAATTGATTTTGACCATCAAATGGCAAATTATTTTATCTTTTATTTGGGGCTGGGATTTTTGAGCCAGTTATCAATTTTGGACAGCAAATTGTCACCAATAATTGATATGTGCAACTACTGACTAGTAAAAAGTATGTGTTGCCTTGACCAAGTAAGTGAATTTTTATACTGGACTGAAAATAGACCCTTTTTTGTTCATTCTGAAATAATTTTGTACCGATATGAGTTTCTAAAGGTACTCAAAAGGCTAATTTCTTAAACATGTATCTTTATTATAAAATATTTAACATTGTCATACATGACTATTTGAATAGAGACCAAATCACAACTGAAGCACTTTTGCGCTTACTATGGGTTTTTCCTTAAGTCTGAATTCTTGCTTGTGTTGTATGTCGCTTTGGGGAAAAGCGTCTGCTAAATGAAATTGTAGAATTGTAGAAAAATAAATTAGTATAACAAACAAGGCGGAGGCACTGGAGTGCTCTCTGCTGGACAAACTGTTACACTATTTTTAAATCCCCATATGCACTTTTAAATGCATTTTAAGTGCAGTAAAAAGTTGTTTTTTTATATCAACATATTTTGGAAAACATATACACCAATGCAATATATTTGTGACAGGCCCATGATAGGCTGATTAAGGACAACATATCAGCTAACCAATATAATGGGCTGGCCCTAATTTTTAATCAAGCAGTCAGAAACCTAACTTTTAAATTTACTATATAAAACAACAACAAACACAATGTTGATGAAATTGTAAATGGCAAATTAATAATAATTATTAATAATAATTAATTAATATTAACTCTGCCTGTCTCTCCTATATATGTCTTATTGCATGTTTTACACGGTATCTCACATATTATGTCACTTTTTTTCTCTGGGGTGATTTGATCTTTGGGGTGTACCAGTATTTGCCATAGTTTTACATGAGGTTTGACAGTGGTACTGATACGATGTTTTCGCATTATTAGCTGAAGACGCTCTGTAACCCCTCTGACATATGGTAAGGTGACCATGCCAAGGCAGAGGTTCTCTGGTCTTGAACCTCCCTTCCTTTTCGTTTCTGGTTTGTTGTTTCTGTTGGCCTCACGTTAACCTTTTATTAATTACCCATGCTGGGGTACTGGCAGGCTTCGAGTGCCCTTGTGATATGTTCCTCCTCCTCATCCCTGTCCTGTGTGTCTGGTATTATGTTTGATCTGTGAAACAATGTGCGGACCACTGAAAGTGTATGGACTGTTGGGTGTTTGATGGCCACAGTAAGTATTGGTCAGTCTGTATTGGCTTTCTATTAACCTCGATCCTGATGCTGCCGTCCCTGCCGCCCTATCTTCGAGGTGTGATACTGGTCTGGTGTACTAGATATTTGTAATTGTGTCTATTTTGCCCTCGTCTACTAATGGATTTAGCAGAGCTTTCAGTTTCTCTTTCTTGTCCGCTGTGGGATCTGTTTTCGAAACTTCGTAAGTGGTTTTATCATCCAGCATGGTAGTCATTTGACTTTCGTATTGTTCTGTCCATTACAACCATTGTTCTGCCTTTGTCTGCAGGTAATATCCGTATAGATTTCTGTTTTGCTATTTCCTGTATAGCCTCCCATTCTTCCCTGATTGTCTTTGTGTGTGATTTTGGCCGATTCCAGTATCCCCGTTACTTCGTGCTTTCTCACCTATGGTTGTTATTTTCTGGCACGCTAAATCCGTTGCTACTATGAATTCTTCGTTTGGTATCGATTGTGGGGTTATGGCGAAGTTTAAACTGCCTGAGAACACTCGTTGTTCTATGTCAGTTAGTTGGTGTTTTGATAGATTACATACCCATTTTTTGCCTGTGTCGTGTTGTGCTGTGTTGTTGTTGACATCTCAAACCAACACCTGGTGATTCTTCTGATGAAGATGGCAGAAGCAGTCATTGAAACTGTCAAGGTGCATTAATGAAAACTAGCCTGTTTAGAAGAAATAGTAAATTAATTATATATTGTAAGTCTAAATGAATCTGTTTACTCTGTAAATGTCAAATGTTTTTCATTGTAATAGGTTGAAAAAAACAAGTTGAAGAAATATTAGCACTAAATTACAATTCTAAGATATTTTCATTTGAGCCATTATTCTGTTTCTGTTGTGTAGACAGAACAAATATCTTTCCATCCTTTGGTGTACATAGGTTATATTTTCAGTTTTATATACATGTTTCATATGAACATAAATTTTAAGTTATCCACAGGACTCATTGGGTGTTTTGCAAAGTGAAACCTCTGAAGGAGGCCATCTCAGTCCTAAAGCTCCTGCATAACCCTCTCTAGGACAGCATTCTACACAAGGATTTGATATTAAGATGGAATGCAAAGCATTCTTGACATAAAACTGTAGAAGCTACAGAAGAAGTTCCCTTTGGAGGAACTAATTTTCCT
>NC_141322.1:8175952-8200952 GCF_037954235.1 Aulostomus chinensis | reverse complement strand
TTACACCCCTGGTAAACCAGTCATTATCGGAAAAAAAAACCCTCAGTAACAATAAAAGCAAGTGAAAATGTTAAATTATTACATGTGAACCATGTGTGAAACCTTTGCTCATTTGAAAGTCTGCTGTTTCTTGCAGGGAAGCCTGAGCTGAGAGGCTACAATCTTTCTCCTCTGTCCACTGATGAAGTCAAATCTATTAACAATCTGTTGAAGAGGTGATGTCCCATCTTCTACCCACATTAACAAGTTGTAACATTGTCATATGCCCTATGTTCAGAATAAAGTTTTGAATAAATTTTTCTTGAAAATGAATTAAATCGTAAAATTGTGTGTGTATTATGTGTGCAATTTTTTCCCCAAAATGGACAAGCAACCTCAGCAGTTTGAAAAAGTATAATTTTTATATTGCACAATTTTAAGCAACAGTGCCATCTTGTGGCCAACACCTGGGTACCTCGAACCAATCACCCACCTCTCCATAAGAACCTGGCTCAGTCTCCACTCCTCTGCCAGATAATTCTGTCTCATTGCTCTGTGCCTCGCTGCCTCTTTGAGTTTCCAGAGCCGAAGTCAGCTCTCCTTCGGCCACCGGCGACTGCAGTTTGTGTTTTTTGTGGAGAAATAAATTCTTTTTTTTGTTTGAACAGACCGTCTCCTGCATTTTTTGGGTCCGACCATTTCTCTGGCCTTAACATTTGTCCTAATATAATTATTGGTAGTCATTGAAATTGTGTGATAGATGGGAAATTAGACAGGCAACTTTCTGCTGTATCAACCATATGGAGTAGTAGAAAAAAAATCTATTTGTAAAGTAGCCTATTACATAAAGATGATCTGACACATCTGGCATCTCCTGAAGCCAGGTAAAAGGTTACTCATTTTATTCCAAACTGACAAGGTTATTCCCTACATTCTTTTTCTTATCCACAAATCTCTGTATTAGTTTATAAAATTGTAACATCAGTTCCATTATCAGACCATGCTCCTGTTTTTCCTAGCACAATTATCTCTAAAAATGCTTCAAATAAATATAGGATACATATATAGCTAAAAATGCAAAAGATGTTCTTTGTCTGAGCCAGATATCTGTGCTGTCTAAAAGAGAACTGTAGACCCATCTGACTTAGAGGAAACAACTAAAGCTTTCTTGAAAAGCTTAGTTACTAAAGAGAAAATGAAGATGAAATAACAGGCAGGGTAGAATTTAAACACAATGTAAATGGATTTAAAGCCAACTGGAATAAAGTTACAAGAACCAGAACTGCTCTGAACATCTACCGGTATATCAAAAGGCAGAAAAAGCACTGTTAAAACAAACAAGCTGTATACACACAGTAACAGATTGGGACAGTATTTGTATATTCACATTTTTAGCGATATCTATTTGGCCCACATTACCAATTCTCATTATGCAAAAATGTATTTTGCAGATTCAGGACAATAATGGTAAGCATACTACATCTGAAATTTCTATTGTTTACATGATAAATTTGAGCTATAGAAAGAGGACTCAATTTAACTGAAATACTTGCATCTAGACTCAATAACATCAAACCAAAAATAGTGGGGCATAATCATACTGTCTTTATTCAAAACAGGCAATTTTACTCAAATATAAGAAGTATATTGGTATATTTTACTGTACATCAAGACAGAAAAATCTTAATGCCTTAAGCCTCCTACAGACTGAGATTTTAGTAGTCTTCTGGATTTACTGCCAGCCACAGTATGACACATGTAAAAACTTGGATAAGACCTCATTGCAGGACTCTACGATGATACCACCTCAAGACTATATGGAGTAGCAGAAATTATTTGTTTGGTACATCGATTACTGGTATCCAAATCTTGAAAGATGTACAAGATTTGTCATTAAGCAGATGATGTTCTTCTATCCCTAAGTAACTTCATGTTCCCAGTTCCAGCTATAATGAAACTAATACACAACTACTACATACTCAGTTGTTGTGCAGTGGCTTCAGGTATCAAGGCATTTATCTCTTACAATTTCAAAGTTATGATTAAAAACATTTTTAGACCCAGAGGTCTAAAAAAAGGTTGAGAGGAGCCTGTTGGTAGCCCTTCAGCGCCAGAGTGTTAACCTACAGTGGTTACTTCTACCGGCGTCCTGAACCTAATTTTGCTCCCTTCCAACTTCTTGTGATCAACCGCAAACTCTCTGAGGATTCTGGGGTTCCTCTACCCATGTAAATGAACGCCTTTACTCCTCAGAGTGTTTTGCATTAATAATTTTTTCCCCTGCACTTTCCTTACACACTCAAAACCTGGAATCAACTATACAACTATGCGTGTTGGACTAATACACCAATATTCTCTTCTGCACCTACTGTATGTAAACCTGATTTAACAATTGTGCTTAAATGTTTTACAAAATATGGAATACAGCTGGTATCTTTAAAAAAGATCTCCATTTAGGTGGGGCTGTTAGTCTTCAGAACAAATTAGCTCATTTGATGTGATATATGAAGGAAGATGAATAGTTTGGTGAAGTGTTTTTTTTTTTAATTGTTCTAGTTTAGAAGTGTCTGAAAGGTCCAGACGTACTCTTAATCTGAAATTAAAAACAAGTAAAAGGGGTTTCGATCCAAGCATAAACAAAAGTAGTCGGGAGGAGCTAGCTAGGCTTGCCAACTGTCCCTTAAAATATGTAATTGTCTCTTATTGGTCTGCATTTTCTTGAATCAATGTCAAAAGTGATTAATTTGAGAGGAAAATCTTGCTGCTGTTGCCCACTTCTCTCTCCCTCTGTGTGAAGGTGATGGAGGAGTCGTGGACAGGAAACAGCATCAACAGAGCTCTTCTGCTCACTCAAAACAGGGGCTCTTTTAATCTTCCTCACAAGTCTAGACAGAATTCAGTTGTCGCCAAACACATTTTCTTTTGCCATTTACAAATGAACTACACCCAGTTTACACAAATACATAACAATGGTCTACATATGAGTTGAGTTGTAAATGTTCTTTTTAACGCTTCTTCTCTAAACTAGAAAATTACCAGTCTTACTTATGCCAAAATAGTTCTCTTAATCCCTATTATTAATAGTAAAACATGGAAGGGGTAGAGTTTAGATTACACCTCTATGAAGACTTGTGGCGAAATGTTATACTGAAAGCAAAAATAAATAATTCACATGCTCTGATAAATGCTATTAGACCCAATACAAGATTATGCAAGATGGTTGGGTTTTATTTAATGTTTAAATGAACTGACAGTGTGACTGTGGCAGAGAATATTGCTTTTACAACAAAAGCACCTGGGGTCCATTCCAGGAAGCAGGTTTTGTGAAAACTCTGAGTTTGTTAAGCCTGACATGAGGGAAACTCTGAGTTTTCAGTTCCAGAAAGAGAGATTACTTAAAGTCTGGGTCTGTCGCTGTGGTAGCTTACTCTGTGAATCTAAACTGCACGATGGCAGGTTTTATTAAAGAAACTCTGAGTTTATCCGTATCTCTTCCCTCCTCCTGAGCTGTTAGACGTGCGGTGTCCGTTTCTCCAAAATTCTGTAGATCGATTTTTTTTCTTCCACTTTCCTGTTCAGGGTCATGGGGGGGCTGGGACCTATCCCAGCGGCTTTCGGGCGAGGGGGTACACCCTGGACAGGTCGCCAGTGCATCACAGGGTCAACACATATAGACAGACAACCATTCACACTCACAGTCATACCTACGGTCAATTTAGAGTATTCGACGAGCCTGGTCTCCATTTGCATGTCTTTGGACTGTGGGAGGAAGCCGGAGTACCTGGAGAGAACCCACACAGGCACGGGGAGAACATACAAACTCCACGCAGAAAGATCCCATGCCCAAGCCAGGACTCTAACCCAGAATCTTCTTGCTGTGAGGCATCAATGCTAACCACTGCACCACGGTGTCGCCCCTCCTGTAGATCTTGAAGTGGAATTAATCCACATAGCCTTACGTAGGGAGACAGTTTTTAGACAACGGATCAATATTTTGTCATTGCTAGATGAATTTTTAATTGAGCAGTACCGTGTTTTTTCTTATTCCATCAACAATCTCAGCAACAAACTCCAGCCATACATTTGCAATGTCACACACTGTGGATGCACTCTTAGTTAAGGACAAATTCTTTTCGCTGCCCTCCGTTCTTTTTGCAAACGTCTGTTTCCTCTATAATATTGGTGACGCAGAGCACATGGGGAGCGGAAAGAAAACGCTTGCTCCACAGGTTTGCAGGGTTCCTGGGGCACAAACCTATAAGGACAGACAAGAGGAAGAGGAATTCCACAGATTGCAGGTGACTGATGCAGCAATCATTCTGTTGAAGTTAAAGGCTACAATTTGAATTATATTCTGCTAATGACATTCTGCTGTAACCTCTGACTTGGAATAGAAATTTGGTTTTATTTTGTAGAGCTTCCAAATATGATCTGGTGCAGTGATGGCACACACATTCCCATCACTGCTCCTTCATTAGATGAAGGAGACTGTAAATAGGAAGTCACTCCACAGCATTTATGTATAGGTACATTGAAGACTGTCTTACAATAACAGACTCTATACGTCACAATATACTACAACTAACATCTCAATACCTGCATTGTCAAGATCATGTGATGCAGCATCCCTCATCATCATCAAATTTTGAGGCCCAGTAACCCAGCTCTTGCATGGCTCACGGATCTATCCTTAGTGTACCTGAGCAACAGGTTTGCACATGGTAGTTAAAGTTTTCATCAATTTCCCTTGTCTCTGTATTTTAATACTATCACACAGGTACAGGGAGAACATGCAAACTCCACACAGAAAGATCCCAAGCCTGAGCCAGGACTCGGACCCGGAACCTTCTTGCTTTGAGGCGTCAGTGCTAACCACTGCACCGCCGTGCTGCCTCAAAATAGTTCCACAATATAATTACAGGACACTTTGATGGCTACCTGCTGGGTGACAGAGGGAACCCATGCCTGAAATGACAATAGGCATGCTAAAAGCCTGGTTCAAGTGTCTGCGTAAACTCAGGGTAACCCCAGAGAGAACTTGTGACATCATAGCGGCATGTGTTGTTCTCCATAATGTTGCCACAACAAATGGAGAGCAACACCCTGCCATACAAATGAATGACTGAGGAAGACCGTCCCATCAATGTTAAAGATGTCCTGGATGGAAGAACTGTCTGGGACAGACTGTGCAACACTAACTTGTAACCCATGACCCACTGTCAATTAAAGACAAATCATTCATATTTCACTTCTTTATTTCCAACAGATGCCAGTCAGTATTCGAAAGTCCATATTGTTCCATTAAACAGATTTCACCTGTGACCTAGCACCCACCTGTTTCAGTATTTCTTTTTCCAGATCTGTTGCTCCAAGTCCACTGGTTCCTAGTCTGTTTTTGCCATCTTTTTTTATTAGATGCATCTTATACAAGTCCTTCACTGGTAACTGTAAACATAAGGATGGCACTAAATTTTACATGCAGCATGAACCTGGTATATTTAGCATTTTCATGAATCTGGTATATTTACTGAACTGTGTTGATCTGTGCTGCAGAGGTTGATGGCCCCTCCTGGTAATAGCCAGACACACCCTGTTAAAAAGGATAAGAATGTGCAGGTTGTTGATTCATTCATGATGTATTCACATCAATTCAGTGTACATGTCAAACACCAACTTCTACACAAGAATGTAAAAAAATGTGAAGAGGAAGAGAACTCTCATTGGCAACCATGTATAATATTAGGATGGATAGAGTCTACCATAATGACTCGAAGTATCAGTGCTCCATTGACAATGGCTTTTTATTGGCGTGACACACAAGCTTAGCTCAAGCTAAACATACTCAGAGATGATTGAACTAATGCAGATCAGCTGTTCTGGAACCAAAACTCAGAGTTTCTCATCTTGGGTTCAATTAATTCAGGGCTAAGGAGTAAACACAGAATTTGTTGAGCCCGCTTTCTGGAATGGATCCCAGTCCAGGTGCTTCAGTTAACATCTGTTTAACTTTTGCATCGAGCAGTGAGAATGCGCTTGAATTGGCCAGCTTGGGTAGTATAGCATCCAGAGTAGGCAAACTGTTCTTCATTAAGGCAGTTACGTCCTACACATATCCTCACAGATCCATCTTTTCTGGACGTGGGGGAGGAGAGGAAAGGGCTCCATGTATAAAATGGTTCAGAGCTACCTGAACCAGCCCTAACTGAAAGCTCCGTCATAAAGGAAGGTTTTAAGCCTAGACTTAAATGTAGTTAGTGTGTCTGCCTCTCTGACCCATGGAGAGAGCTGGTTCCACAGTAAAGGAGCTTGGTAACTGAAGTGCTCTACCTCCCAGTCTGTTTTTAGAGATACTGGGAGTCACTAAACGACCTGCATTCTGGGAGCAGAGTGCTCTGGTTGCACAGTAGGGACTAATAAGTTCTTTCAAATAGGATGGAGCTTTATCATGAAGAGCCTTATAAGTCAGCAGAAGGATTTTGAAGTCCATTCTAGATCCTACAGGAAGCCAGTGGAGAGAAGCGGGAGAGAAGTGGGAGAGATGTGTTCTCTCTTCTTAACTCCCGTCAAAACCCTCGCTGCAGTGTTCTGGACTAGCTGGAGACTCTTTAGAGAGTTTTTGGGACATCCTTAGTTGCAGTAGTCCAGGATGTTATCTATGCCAAAGTGGTAAAACCTTGCTTTAACAGAGGAGGGTGTTTACACCACCGTCTGCTCCCCATCTACAAAATTGTTCTCTCATCTATTCCAAAGAAACTCCCCAACTCAGTCTCTAAAGCCCTTTTCAGACACAGAATGTGCCAAATTTGCGGCCAGGTAGAGGCAGGAATTTGTCGTCTTGTCTGTGTGAAATGAAGGCATAATAGTCCTCTTTCCAAAAGAGCCACCACGTGTGTGAGCATAAACATGTGATGTGACGTGCAGCACTAAGTTGCGCGTGAACAGTGATATACAACATATAAGTTGGAAGAATATTTAGCCCCATGACACAGTCTGGCAAACCTCGTAGTGTTCCCAGTCCGGCTTCTCTCAGTTGCTGCTATTGCGGCCAGACCTGTTTCTTCATCCGGCAATAGCCACGTCAACCAAGCTTCTCCACGACCTTATCATACAAGCCATCCTTCACAGTCCCCTTGAGATGGTTATCTATGGTCCTCTCTGTTGTGATGGTTAGTAGCTCCCTGATCTCAGCGGCTCCCCAGTTGCTCATCTTGCTGAAGGGATGATGTGTCAGAAGAATATTTCGCCCTGTGACAGTCTGTAACTTTCAAAACAACAATTCGCTGCTCTGTCTGCCAGCAGCATTGGTGTTGACATTCTCGGAGGTGTGTGATGCAAAAGAACCGACGAGCATTATGTTTGCAAGTTTGTGTCATCATCGACATCTCTGCCCACTTCACACCTAGCTGGCACATTGACGGCTTGGATTTACATAGCAATAGAGGTGGAAAGAAGTGTACAGAAGAATTATTGCCAGGCCAAAATTGACCCCCAATTTGCCACACTCTGTATAAAACCTTAGACTAAGCCACAAAAAACACAGGAAAATTAGTAGATTGCTGTCAAGCGTAAAAACACCTGAAGAGTCATGGCCATTCACACATGACCTCAGATGAGTCTCGTGACCTCATGTGAATTCAACAACAGTCATTAACACTGCGCCTAATGACTCCAACAACTGCAATGACAGTCGGAAAAACTCCACTGAGCACTAATGAGCTGCATTTGGGTGGCACACACACACTAAGGTTGAAATACCTGAGCTGTTCACCATCTAGTTAGACTGAGCAGCTAGTCTATGGGAATAGCATAAACTGATTAAGCCACTTGGATAAGGGACGAAACATCTTCCAGACATATAACTATATCCAGTTGACCTGATTCAATTCCTTGAGATACCTATGACCTTGACAAATCAGAGTATGCACAGACAGATTGCAGAGGTGCTGTAGGAAACAACAAAATCTCTACCAGAAATCCTCACACTTTGAGTCTGGAGCCACTGCCTAAGAGCTATCTCTTAATGAATAAATGCAGAGAATGAATTCTATGCACACAAAATATTTTATATTTATCTTTTTAAAAGCAATTAGAGAAAACCACATGAAAGTAAAGGTTATATATTTGTATATCTGATGCAAACACAAACATGCGTGTCATCTGTGAACTTTACTGCATTACTGTCAGGCCTTGTCTGTTAAGGGAGCCCCTGTGTGACTGGCTAAGAAAGAGGGAGACATCTGTTTGACCTCAGATAATTCAGTTCAAAGAAAAATGCATATAATTAATTAACAAGAAATTGCTGTATGTCTTTTACTCAATTTAAAAAAACAACTGGTGAGAATGATTGAAATGAGACTCCAGATTCTGTATAGCTTTGATGCTGTCTGTCTATCTACCTGTTTTTTTGCAGATATGCAAGTGGTGATCAAATCAGTCTGAGATTAAATGGACCCAAAAAGTATATTTCGCCTTTCAAGTATTCCTGTAGACAATTTTTGTCTCTTTAATTAGTTGTTTGTGACAGAATGTAGGTAGTGCCATCCATGTGTATTAAACTTAAATCCAATAATGACTGATGGCTGACAACAGTGAAAGTGACCAAAAATTTCCAAGCACATTGTCTGGTAGAATCCACATCTTCTTTATTTATAACTTTGCTCATTAATCTACAGACACTTTGATCAGAGCTAAAACAAACAGGCCCTAACTGATTGGTTCTCACTTATGATAGTTCTAATGGCAACAACTGGTGCATTCATTTAACCCAACTTTCTTGGGCTCATCTGAAGCCATTCACGGTAGCACTGAACTAGAAGTCAAAATTAGCTTCAAACTACATATATGGCTGGATCTTTCTGCATTCTTGGGCCAAAAAAGGTGAAAAACAATCCGTGAGTGCATGAAAGAAAAAAAAACTGGGGGGAGAATTATCACTTTAAAGTCCAAACCTGGAGATCAAAGTCAGACATTGTGAGGGAAGGTTGGACTCCTAAACATGGGCAGTCTACTAGATAAAGAGGCATAGTATATTGTAGCAACACAACCCATAACCTCCACCCATGAAACAGCAGGCACTGAGCTATTAAAAAGGAAGAACTATCTCAAACATAAGTTTGTAAATTATTCAACTGTACATAAATGTGAACTTTACAGACTTTACTTTTAATGATTTGTCATGATTTGTCAAATTATCTCCTTGGATGTGGAATAATTTTATATTTCTATTTATCAATAAACATTTCCTTGTGCATCAAAAATATTCAGGAGTCATATAAATATGTGTGTGTGCGTGTGTGTGTGTGTGCGTGTGTGTGTGTGTGTGTGTGTGTGTGTGTGTGTGTGTGTGTGTGTGTGTTCAGTTATTTCTCTATTTATCTTATAAATAGATCTAACTCCATGCATTGGTTGACCCCTGACCCATTAGTGTTTGGTTTCTAAAAAGTCAACAGTACATGAGGTGGGGCTCTGAATATTTGTTGGCAACGTTGGGATGTCTTTGGTTCTTTCTTCCTGGATACTAGAAGCCAGTGAAGTCAAGTGACCATGGTCTTCTTCTGAGTTGGCTAAGTTGAAGTCATCCTGTGAACTGTCCAGAGGACCCATTCTGTCGTATTCCATCTTCGCATGTTTAGATGAACCCAAATCATCTGATGCTGTACATTCTATGTGATTTCTGCAGTAGATGGCTGCATGCGGACTTACGTGTTTTAGGATGTTAGATTTATTGACAGAAAAATTAGTCCAAGATAATTCATCAGCACTGACAACACTACTAAGCCCAAATTGCAGGGGAGGGCATTTATATTCACTTTCTTGTACAGAGTGTTTCGTTGTACCTACATTACATGAATTTCCTAGATGTTGGCGTTCTTTGACTAAAAACTCACTTGTTCTTATCTGTTTAACTGTTTTCAAAGGAGAAAAGGTCATTTTGAGTTTGTGTTGGTCAGACAGAACTTGGCCCTCCCTTGCAGCAACACAATGTTTCAGCAAAAAGGCATGTTTCCCCTCTGAGGTTTGGCTCCTCCCTGACTTTACATCATTGAGTGAGTCAGTGATTGACATTACATTTGCAGTCTGTATCTCTGTGGCTATGTTTCCTTGGTTGTGCTGATGTTGCTGTAGCAGCAATCCTATAGCTTCAGCAGGGTTAGATTCATCTGCTCTCGTGGCCTGAGTCAAGTCACTGTTTTTAGTCATATTTATAGGGCGCTTCCCAAAGTGGACAGACACAGAAAGGTTTTTGTTTTCTGTGCTTATTGTGGATAAAGTCTTACTTTGGTCAAACTCGTTTTGATGTGTAGGCTGTTCAGGATTCCTCCCCTCATTATTCATGGTGACTGAGTAGTGAGACTTATTCCGGATCACTTCAGAAGACAGATTTTCGATGACATGTCCCTGGGAGAGGCTGCTTCCTGCTGGCTGTTCAATCTGAGATTCAATGAGAGCCAGCTGCTCATCAGATATTATTTGCAAGCAAATCTGAAGGTCTGCAGTGTGAACATGAAAGACATTCTGACCTATTGGTGGTACTGACTCAAATGACACAATGGGACAAGGTACATTTGGGGTACTTGAATCAGTTTTGTCCAACCATTTTACAAGATTTGACTGGTTTGACAAGTCAGTGGTCTGTGTGTGTGACAGACAAGGAAGCTGACATTGTCTTGAAGCTGTAATGGCAGCAGCAACTGTCTGACTGTTTTCTGTGGTAATGATAGATGTGTCAACTACTGATGTAACAGATCTGGGTAGTTCCACAGGGCTTGAATCCATGGCCAGTTTCCTGGGCGAATGCTGTGCTGCATTATGATTATCTGTTCCTGTTGTTTTTTCCACAACATGCAGTGCAGGATTTGAGTCAACTCCAGCAGCATTTGGTAGCTTGAGTTGGTACTTGGGCAGGAAACTGGTCTTGGCAGTAGAGGCAAAGGAGGTGGCTGAAGAGGTGCCAACAGACCGGGGATTTGCATTTACTATGCACGAAGGAAAGAGAGTCCCTTTGTTTGGAGTTAGGTGTTGATTTGTTTGAAATTTGACCAAACTGAGATTTTGATTCTTCTGAGGCACACAACCAGTCACTGAGAGAGTGCAGAGTGTGAGTGTGTCCATGTCCACAGAACACATTACCTTATTATCAGTTCTTTTCTTTTTCCTGTTGGAGGGAATATGTGCTTCACAGAGATGTGAGTCAGTATGTTTTTCTTCATCAGTTAAACTCTCTAATTCTGCCGAATTGTTGTTGTTTGTCTTCTTGTTAACTCCTACTGAAGGTAATGGCAATGTTGAAAAAGATAGATTTCTCTGGAGTGAAGTCCGGAGAGAGCTGCATTTTGAAGAATGCTGGCCAGTTTGTAGATTCGAATCTACACCACATTGCTTTACAGGAGGGCACACTGTTACACTGCTGCTAGTAAAGTTTGTAGTTGAGCATGTTGTTGTCCCTTTATAAATTGATGACAACCTTTTTTGCAAGCCATGAAAATCACCCTCATGCTCTAAGTTTGTTGAGGATTTCCTGCCTTTGACAACACTATCATCAACTTTATCAGCATTGTAAAGCTTCTTAAATGTTCCTCCTCCATACATGTACCATTTGTTGTAAGCAAACTTCTGTGCTTTCTTCCTCCGGAACTTTCTGTTGCTTGACTCTCCACAAATGTCACTGCCATCCCCATCTAAGCTGAAAGTACTGGTGAATGCCTCCTCCACAGGTGAATTCATAACAGGAGCTTCTGTTGTGTGGTTGCATTCTACTGCTGTCTGGCGGACTAGTGGATGGTGGGTGGTTGACTGCTGGTTTGTTGGCTTTATTTTGAAACCTGTTGGATTGATCTGACCAGAGCTTCCTCTCTGAATTAGTGTTACATGATCACTCTGGTAGGAAGAGGTTTGAGTTAAGGAGATGTGCTCTGTTGTGGTGGAATGCGGGGTTGGCCCAGAGCTGTACAATCCTGGATTCTTTTCTCTGTCAAAGCCATCATTCAGAGCCTTGTGGATCCTCATGTCAAAGTGAAAGGAGTCCTTGTATGTGTATGGCATTGGGAGGTCAATGCTACCCTGCTTTGACAGAACTGTCTTTCGTGGCCTTACATTCGCCAGCTGTTTATCCTCCACAACAGCTGTATTCTCTGAAATCAGCTTAGATATACGTTCCTCCAGTGTCCTCTGCTTTTGATCCCATGCAGTGCTTTTGAGCTCTTGTTTAACATTGCCTGGTTCAAAAGATGCTGGTGTGGAAGAATTTTTTTCAGGATTCTCCTTGGTGGATTCTCTGAGCAAATCCATACTGTTGTCTGGTACAAGACTGATGGGGTCTGGGTTTTGATCACTGCTCTCACTAAAGCCAGAGTCAGTGCTGTCATGGCTCTGAGATTTCCCTCTGCATATAGAGCTTGTCCACTGCTTGGAAAATAGAGTGGCCTCTTGTCTCTTAAGTGGAAGACGTCGGCTAATGATCAGCGGAGGCTTTTCACATTTGTTCTCTTCTTTTCTTACATCTCTAGCTTTGTTTGACTCTGTCTTATGACCTGCAGAGGTGAATTTGTTCTGGTCAGTGACAGGCCCTTGCAACTTTACAGAGTGGTTCTTTGGTGTGGCAGGACAAATGATCTCAGCATGTACAATGGCATCCTTCTCTAGGTTCCCGGGTTCTTTGCTGTAACCCTCAAGAGACAAACTCGAGTTACATGTCTCTCTGGAGCCAGAAGTGCTGTCAAGGCTGCCAAGGCTACTCTGCTCTGACTCATTAGAGAGGCGGGCATGAGCTTGAGTGCGTTTATGCTTGTAGAGGTTGCTCTGAGTCTTAAAAGAGACCCCACAAGTGGTACAGGGGTAAGGCCGCTCTCCAGTGTGGCAACGGAGGTGCTTCTCCAGGACGCTGGGCTTCATACAGTCACGCCCACAGTGAGGACACACATGCTTTCCTGTCAACCTGGGTCTGGCTGTGGGAGCAGCAGCTGCAACACTCAGTCCTGTCTGTAAATGCAACCCACCAACAATATGTAGTGTCAGAAAAGGAAGCGTCTCCTTGGAGTAGAGAGATGGCACAGGAAGATGATGTATAGCTGGCTCCTGAGCTGCTGCAATAGGCAAAAAATGAGACTGTGTCGGGAGAGTAGGCACTGCTTGAAAGTAAACCCCTGCCATTGGGGCCTGGGTGTCCATTCTTTTCTCTGTCTGTGCTGCAACAGTGCTTATGTGCACTGGAGACCTCGCCAATCCTGGTTTGCCAGTCTCCATGGTAACACTGCTGTCGTGACGTTCCAATGCCAGGTCTCTTATTACCTATAAAATATGAACAGTTTACATTAGACCCCTTGTATTTGCTTCAGATCAAAAGGGTAGACTTCAGTAGGGATGTTTCAAGGTGTTTCTAGGTGCTCTTTCTGAGGAAAATGAACTGTAATTCCTGGGAATATTTTGCAATTGCTCTAATGAACAGAGAAAATTATTAAATCAAGGAAGAAATGCAGCAAGGAGATAAACAATTATAGAAAAGATGGACAGATGGCAAATAAAAAATTAATCTGGTCTAGATTTGAATGTTGATAAAAATCCAGGGACATTTGTTGTACGGTGATCTCAGTTCTCGTGCCCAAAATTAAGTATTTTAATATTTGTGGGATCTTATTATGAAGAGCAATTCATACATAAAAAGTTCTTCAAAATTATAGTTTAATTTTACATCAAGAGTGCTAGTCATGAGTTATGTTTTGTAAGCAGAGATTGAGAATACATTCGTAAAAACAGGGATAGAAGCATATACACTTAAGATTAGCATGGACTGATGTAGGAGAATGACACACATCAGCAGAGCGAGTGAGATCAAATAGTCAGTGCATGAGAGGCTTTATCTTCTCCAAATAAAATGTGTCTGCTGACATTATCTGTTGCGTTTGTCACCAGTATTTACCAGTTATTAGCAGTGTAAAACATGTTAGCTTTGTCTCATGACACTTGTGCAATTATCACACTATATGAAAATAGAAATAATTTCATATGAGGGCATTTTCTGCTGATGCACACCCATGTCATATACTCTGGGCATGAGGAGAGGAGTTGTTGTTTATATCAAATAGGAAACACTGAGTTGTTCTTTTTTAATTTCAAGCATTATAATTTCACATACACCCTCTTATTTTTTATCTTGTCTTCCTTAAAGCTACGCAAACATGTCATATTGTTACATGTGAAGCAAATCAACATAGAAATCCTGCAAATTTGTCATAAGAAAAAAATAAACAGCACTAACAACGTTAGTTGCAAAATTACTTAAAAGAATTTTTGCCAATATGGAAAGTTAGAATTTTTTTGCTTAATTTTGCTTATATGGTTGATCACATTGCCAGCTATTGCTATTAGTTTCCAAAGGGATCACTGAAAAGAGGAAATATTTGATGTTGGAATTGCCTCGTGTGGTTAAGAATGACATAACCAGAGACTGGAACATATACTGACCAGGCAGAAACTGTTGAGGAAAAAGAACTGAAGAAATATTATCACTTACCTTGCTTTACACTTCATTCAGTAACATGTATCCAGCATGGAGAGGCAGCTGAACTGAACACTGCCATCTGCAGTGTATTAGCTCCTTTCAATCGTTTTTTTTTTTTTTTTTAAATCCAGGCCGCTTGTTAGATGTTCTCTCTCAGCTCTTTGACATGAACTGTTTCTCGTAACAAGCAAGCAGAACAAATGCAAATGAGGGAGAAGATGCACGATGAACGTGCGGCAGAGAGGAAGAGAGTGAGGAAAAGAGAAGGGCTGGCTGACTGGGTGGGTGTGTGGTTGTCAAAAAAGACTTCCGGAGGACAAGTTGAAAACATAGATTACAGAGCATGATCAGCAGCACTGAGAGAGCTGAGAGGCCCTGAGCACAGATGGGAGATTTTATGCGAATGCATGTGGTGTCTAACATAAGTGAATGAAACTGCGTGACAGAGTCTTACCGTCAAAAGTCCCGTTGGCTGGCTGACTGACTTTAGCATCAACAGAGCCTAACTTTTGGCTCAGTAATGTTCTCACTCCCCCACCTAACTACTTCCTCCCACACACTGTGTTTCATACACCCACAAGGACAAGGGTGCAGCATGTAGAGTGTTGATGTGGCTGCTTGGCTGTGTGTGTGCAATTCTCGCTCTTTCAGGCAGAGGAAAAAAATGGATGAATTGTGAGTGCTTTGAGTGAATAACCACCTACCACAGTCCCCAGCTATTCATTTTGCAGTGGGACACTCGATCAAACCTCATATGTTTCTACAGGAGTCAGTGATATTCTGGCCTAGTTTAAACACTGCCATGTCTCATTGTTTTCATTGTGAAAGCATTTTCCCTTCTGTCTTCAACAGCAAGATTTATGTAGCTTTGTTATATTGACCCAGACAGAAGGGAAATCTCTTCCACATTTTAAATCACAATTTCACCAGAAAATGGTCAAATGATCATAAGGAATGTTGAAGAATTATCTCTACTATTCCAGAGCCAATAGATGAATAACCAGCAAATGAAATTCATATGCTCAACTTTGAACCCTTTTCTGTTCCCTAGTTTGCAGTTCAGAATCTCCATTATTAGATTTGGATCATATTGTGCAAATGTTTTATTTTGTAGCTCAGTGGTAAGTACTAGTCTTTCATTCTTTTGTTAAGAATTTTATTAATGTTGTTTGTAATATACATTATTTTCTTGGACCCCAATCATTTCTGCTGTTTGTTATATTTCCCACCTAGCATGATGTTGCTGTATTTTTATTTGAAGTTAATGCTGGGACCCTGGTAATGGTGGGAAATTTCTCCAATTAGTCAAAAATGACAAAAGCCTAGTTCCTAAATTACCAGACAGCTTGGGAAATCTCACCCCACATTGAGACCAGTAATTATATTTTTGAATAGGCAGTGCCTTAAACTGGAGCCCCACATGCCCAGGCCTTACTGGTTGTAGGCATAATAATTAACACACTGGTTTCACAGAAAAATACTCATCATATTAAGTTGACGAGACAACTGGCTTTGGCATTTTTACATATATTGACATATCCAGCATGTGTATCCAATTCATTGGTTTGAAGCATTCATCCACCTTTAACTTATACTCCCATCTCAGCTGTTTTGGTCTCCTCCAACTTGCAAGGATACTATACTGAACTGCTAACTCTGCCTGGCTTCTGTCTGTTTCTTAGAGAGTGGAGAATGGAAACTAATGCTACTGAAAGCCTTGATATGAACCTGGCTAAAATACAAAACACATGATAAAAGATGTCTGAGGGTTTATTTAATTTATTATCACCAAATTGATCATAGGTCTATTGCTCTTCTTGCTTTCTAATAAATGTGAATAAATGAAAAACACATAGTCCCTTCATCGCCACAGCTGTACTTTCTGAACACCATGTGTGGGACAAAGAAAACAGTTTTTATATAATTTCACTGCAACAGACTCTCACTGGTCTCCAAGGTAACAGTAGGCTGGTCCAGAGAGGAGCATGAATTGTGTTGACATGGTAACAATGCTTTCTTCCCTTTTTGCTCAGCTCACAGTTGTGCAAGGGGAAACATTTTCAGGCATGTTTGTAAATACTGTGAACACCCACTAGACATGTGCAAGTAAGAATAATGAGTCAGAATATTTTACTAATTAGGATTGTGAAGACGAGATGTGCTGACTAATTTTTTGTGCAAGTTGGCCTTTCTTCATAACAAATTTAACATAATTAGTTCAATTAATTAATTAGAAGGGAAAGACAATAAGAGAGAAAATAACTTTAGCAATAAGGCAACATAGCTGAGAAGTAACTCGTCTGTGGGTGTACGATATCACAGCATAACATTGAAAAATATTATAACAATCACATATACTGTATATCATCGCCTTCTTAAAATAATCGCCTGTCATTTTTTTTCCAGGTTTTTCAGAAAATACCAAAAACTGGTGACAAAACATCATAAGGAGTTGATTTAGGCAAAAAAATATCTTCATATCTTCAACACACATACATACACAATGCATATTTGCACTACCAGTCAAAACTTTGGATACTTTTTCTCATTTAATAGTTTTTCTTTACTTTCATTTCTATTTACATTACAGATTCTTATCAAAACTATTAATGAACACATATGGAATTATGTAATTAACAAATAATCGCTAATCTGTAAATGTGTTTTATAATTTAGATTCTTCAAAGCAGCCATCTGTTGCTTTGTTGACAGCACTGCAAACCCTCAAACCCTTGGCCTTCTCTTAATGTGCTTCATAACCTGAAATTGTTTTCAAAGGTTTGCCTCGTCAGGGTTCATTTGTGGAATTTCTTGCCTTCTTAATGGGGTTGGATGGACCATCAGTTGCGTAGTGCAGAAGTCAGGTTGGTACACAGCTGACAGCCCACATTGACACCTTTTAAAATTCATATTATGGCAAGAACCAATCAGCTAAGTAAAGAGAAACAACATCATTACTTTAAGAACTGAAGGACAGTCAGTCTATAAATTGCAAAAATCAAATGTGTCCTCAAGTTCGGTTGCAGACATCAAAGCAAAAAAAAAAAAACCTCAAAGGTGGCTACTTGAGGGATCTAAAAAATAAAATATTTATAGTAATTTAACAATTTTTTCTTTGTGATATAATTCCATAAATCTTGCTTTATATATTTTATGTCTTCAGCATGTATCTACAATGTAAAAAGTAGTATAAATAAAGAAAAACCACTGAATGAGAGGGTGTGTCCAAAAAATGTTTAAAATAATGTTCCTTTAAGTTTTAAATATTTTTAAAAAAATTTTTTATACATACACCTTTTAGAAAATGTTTTTCCCTAGATGAACAAGGAACATATATGGTAACTTCACTGATCTTGAATTTCAATCCAAAATTGAATATTTTTCAAAATGTCACAAAAGTAAAAAAAAAAGTCAAGTGAAGTCAATTTTATTTGTATAGCACCAAATCACAACAAAAGTTTTCCTATGACACTTTACAAATAGAGTAGGTCTAGAACCACACTCCTTCAACTTCTTAATAACAATTCTCCATGAACAAGCACATCTTGGAACAATGGTGTTATCATGACCGGCTTTAGTGGCCTAACTCCCTGGACAAGTGGATCTGAGATGAGGTACTAGCAAAGTAATATTTTTCAAAAAAAATAAAAATAAAAATAAAGGCTATTAAAATGAGCGATATGTCTGTGGCTATATGCTAGGTCCAACAGACAGCACTGTCTGAATGGAACTGGCAGCCTTTTATAGGAGTGCTGAGCTCATGACCCAGGGCTATACCATATCAGAGGGAAGCTCAAATGACAATCCAATTCAACATTAACTTGAACACATTGCACACCTCTATACCTTAAAATACATTAAAATTATCACACAGTGTTACTTTTACCATAACACACATCAATTGACATGAACAATCCGAATATCCCTAGCTGTCCAGGTAAATGTCGGGCCCTACAGCTGTCTCGAAGATTGCTGAGTTTCTGTCATGAACTTTGACACAGAAAGGCAGGACTCAAATGCACAGCTCAGACTGGTAAGGCAGCAAAACAAGGTTTATTCCAGGCAGGGTTCAGTACACGATAAAGCAGTCAAACATGGCAAAGGTATCAAAGTTGTAAAGCAAAAGGCGAGGTGAAAAAACATGCAAGATTCAAACACAATAAAGCTATGACTATGAACGAATGCAGGAACATGAGCTGTGAACATCAACGAACTGGAGACGAGACAAGACACAAAGGGGAAATATAAGCAGGACTGATGGGGAGTGGTTAGACACAGGTGCGGGAAACACAATCAGGAATCAGGTGCACCCAGACTGGGAGGGGGCAGGGCAGACAGGAACAGACAGTGGAACATGACAGTACACCCCCCCCCCCCCCCCAAGGGCAGGCTCCTGAAGGCCCAGGCACGTCAGGATGAGTGGCATGGAAGTCTGTGATGAGGGAGGGGTCCATAATGAATCTCGATGGGATCCAGGAGCGTTCCTCAGGCACATAGCCCTCCTAGTCGACGAGGTACTGGATCCCCCGGCCCCAACAGCGAGCAGACAAGAGCTTGCGAACGGTGAACACTGGGTCACCATAAATGAACCGGGTGGCCGGAGGGGGCCTGGCCGGAAGAACGAGAGAGCTGTTTCTGACCGGCTTGATGTGGCTGACAGGAAATGTGGGGTGGACCTGCACTGTCCTTGGGAGCTTCAGCTGGACAGTGACAGGATTGATGACCTTGGCGATGGGGAACAGAACAACAAACCTGGGAGCGAGTTTCTTGAACCACCCGAAGTGGCAGATTCTTGGTAGATAACCATACCCTCTGGCCATTTCTGTAACATGGAGTGGGTGTCCTCTTATGGTCCGTGGCTGCCTTGTAAATGTTGGACTGCCGTTGGAGGTTCTGGCAGGCTCACTCCTAGGTTCTCCTGCAGTGTCTCACCAAGGCCAATGCGGAGGGCACCAAGGACTCCGAGTCTATGGTAGGGAAAAGAGAGGGCTGATGACCATGGACAATATGGAATGGGGATAAACCAGTAGAGGCAGATGGGAGAGTGTTGTGGGCAAACTCAACCCAAACCAGTTTCTGTGACCAGGTGTCGGGGTTCTGGGACGCAGTGATGTGAAGGCTGGTCTATAATTCCTGGTTGAGATGCTCGGACTGCCCATTGGTCTGCGGGTGGAACCTGGAAGAGAGGCTGACGGTGGCACCAAGAAGGCTGCAGAACTCCTTCCAGAACCATGAGATAAACTGAGGGCCACGGTCAGAGATAATGTCTGTGGGGAAACCATGAATTCAGAAAACGTTAAACATCATGACCCCAGCTGTTTCCTTGGCTTAGAGACGCTTGGGCAGGGCAATGAAATGTACCATTTTAGAGAGTCTGTCAGCCACTATCAGAATCACAGTGTTACCGTTAGAGGGGTGTAGCCCCATGACAAAGTCCATGGAGATGTGGGACCAGGGGCTTTGAAAATGGGCAAGGGCCTGAGCTCTCCCAAGAGCTTCTGTTGAGAAACCTTGTGACTGGCACACACTGAGCAAGCCTTGAGCAAGCATTGACATAGTCTGTAACATCTTGGACCGTTTTGGGCTACCAAAAATGTTGTTGCACCACAAACAATGTCTTGTTGATACCAGGGTGACAGGCAGTCTTATTATTGTGAGCCCAATGAATTACATCCCCCCTGAGGGCCTGTACTACAAGAAGCTTGCCATCAGGACACTCCCGGGGGAATGGTGACACCTTCAGCCGCCTCCTTAACTTTACCCTCCACCTCCCAAGAAAGCACAGGTACAAAACAGGTTTCAGGTAAGATGGTCTTGGGTTCAGGGTCAACATGGTTGTGAGCAAACATACGAGACAGGGCATCAGGTTTAACATTCTTGGAACCAGTTTGGTAGGACAGCGTAAAGTTAAAACAACTAAAAAAGATAGCCCAGTCTAGCCTGCCTCCCATGAAGTCTCTTAGCAGTTTTTAAATATTCAAAGTTATTGTGATCAGTCCAAACTTGAAATGCTCCCTCCAGCCAGTGTCCCCTCCTCCTCCACTCCTCCAGGGCCACTTTTACAGCCAGCAGCTCGCGATCCCCAATATCATAATTTAAACAAATATGCTAAAGGGTACAGTTTACCGTCCTTGGAATTGACTTGTGAGAGGACCGCTCTAACTATGATGTCAGAAGAATCTACCTCTACCATGAACTGCTGGCTGGGGTCCGGGAGGGTGAGAACAGGGGCAGAGGTGAAGCTTTTCTTGAGGCCCTGAAATGCAGCTTCACATTCAGGGCTCCAGACAAATGGTCTGTGGGAAGAGGAAAAGTCATGCAGCGGTGAGGCTATAGTGCGATAATTATGAATGAACTTTCTATAATCTCAAGCACGAGGTCCTTCTGTTCTGAGTTTGCATGTTCTCCCTGTGCCCGCATGGGTTCTCTACGGGTACTCTGGCTTCCTCCCACAGTCCAAAGACATGCAAGAGGGACTAGGTTAATCATATACTCTAAATTGACCATTGGTGTGGCTGTGAGAGTGAATGGATGTCTGTCTGTAGTCCATGGATCACCCCGCTTCATCCACAGCCATCTTTATGCCTTTTCTGCTGCGTCTGTGATGTTCTTGATGGATTTCCTATGAAAACTTATAACTGAGCATCTTGAGGGCCCTAATGAGTGACTGGTCAATGAATTCCCTACACCCAACCTCGATGGGGTTACACCAAGCCCTCTACTCCCTGCTTCGACATTTGCCTGCCAGCTCCTCGTACTTTGCCCTCTTCCTCTCAAAGGCCTCCTTCATCCAATCTTCCCAGGGGACAGTCAGCTACAGCAGAACCGCTTGTCTAGTTGTTTCTGACACCAGAACTTTCAAATGAATCAAAACTTATTTGGGGCTAGGGATTCTTGACTTCAGTCAAAAATGGCAGCAACTCCACCTCCTCGGCCAGAGCCTTGCTGAATATGATTGTTAATATCCATCAATCAATCAATCAATCAATCAATCAATCAATCAATCAATCAATCAATCAATCAATCAATCAGTCATTCATCATTTATTGTAATTGTCACAAAAAACAATGAAATTTCATTGGAGCAACTCAACCTTACATAATAGGTCTAAAAAAAAAAGTACATACTGTAGAAAGTGCATAGTGGTGCAGAATCCCATAATACCATAATACCCATTATAATCATAGACACTAGCGCAGGGATGAAATCTAAACAGTCAGGTTGTTCATCAACAGCAAGAGGTTTATCAGAAAAGAAAAAGATCAAGAACAGGGTTACAAGAGCAGAGAAACATGGTCAAATGTGGGGTTAATGTACAGTAATGTTGCAGCAATGCAGTATCCAGTTCACAGTTATTGGAAGGGTGTGGTGTGGTTTACTGTCCGTGGGAGGGGGAAGAGAAGGGGGTGGGTCACTGTTCAACAGCCCCACTGCCTGAGGGTACAGGCTGTCAAAAAACTGCTGATGGTGCAGTTGTAGAAATTCACCATCAGCTTTTTCAGGATCCTGGCATTTTTCAATTGCCTCAGGTAGTAGAGGCATTGCTTGGGCCTTTCCTACGGCTGAGGCAGTGTTGATGCCCCAGGACAGGTCACTCCCAGAAATTTGAAGTGCGTCAACCCCTCCACTCCTTTCCTCCACTGCTTCATTGCCGACAGAGAGTGGAAGGTGGTTGTTCCCGCTCTTCTTACGGGGATCCATGATTATCTCCTTGGTCTTCTTGATGTTCAGTCTGAGATAATTATCTCCACACCATCACGCTCAATGTTGCACTTCAGTCCTGTATTCTGTCTCATTATTGTTGCTGATGAGTCTGAGCACTGTGATGTCATTGGCAAATTTAAAAATGAGATTGGAAGGAAAAGAAGCAGAGCAGTCATGTGTGAACAGGGAGTAAAGCAGGGGGCTAAGCATGCACCCTTGGAGGGTACCAGTGTTGACTGAAAGGGTGGAGGAAGTGTGCTTGTCTGCTCTCACCCTCTGTGTTTGGTTAGTCAGAAAGTCCACAATCCATAGTAAGATATGGACCCAAGATGGTGTAGTTTGGCTCGGAGCTTGAAAGGCCGGATTGTGTTAAAGGTGAAACTAAAATTGACAAAGAGGAGCCTCGCATAGATGTTCTTCTGCTCTCTATGCTCCAATGGTGAATGGAGCATGATAGCGATAGCATCCTCGGTCGACCTATTCTGTTTGTATGCGAATTGGTGTGGGTCAAATGTTGGTGGTATTGTACCTAAAATGTGTTTGATGACCAGTTTCTCAAAGCATTTGGCAGGGATGGAGGTGAGTGCCACAGGCCTGTTGTTAAGACATGTGACATGTTATTGCTTGGGGGTGGGAACTATCATGGCAGCCTTGAAGTAGGCAGGGACCTATGATGTGGACAGCGATGTGTTGTAGATGGAGGTGAAGACATCTGTTAGGTTAGTCTTTCGACACATGGACCGGAACACTGTCTGGTCCAGCTGCTCTCCTTTTGCTGCATAGGACATATCTCACCTCATGAGAGCTCAGGACCGGGGCAGGGTCAAAAGAGGGAGGGGGGGGGGGGGGGGTGCAGTACCGAGTCTGTGTTTTCCCCATCAAAGTGGGCATAGAAGTGGTTTAAGTCCATAGCTAGGATGGCATCAGCTGAGGAAGATGTTGCTGTTGCTTTGCTCTTGTAGTCAGTGATGGCCCTGATGCCTTCCCATACCTGCCTGGGGTTTGTAGCGTTATGGAAACAGGCTTCAGTACACCTTCTATGTTGTTGTTTGACAGTATTGAATGACTGGGAAGAGTGGATTTATTTAGACTAACATACTAACATACTCATGATTACACAGCCAGGTTTCTGTAAGACAGAATAAGTCAATATGGTAGTCAGATATGAATTCATCTACTAATACAATTTTTGATGATAGAGATCTGATGCTTAGTAGTCCACATCTTATTTTTGAATTCTTTAAAATAATTTATTGCTGGAGTTAATCTGTCTAAAGTTTTTCTGATTAACTCCTCTTCTGTTTGTCTTTGAGCGAATCGACTTTACATGGTTAGAGGACAAACACAGTCTCCTATGGTGTTTTTGGTGGGTAACTGCCTTTGTGGATGTGCAGAGAAGCATATAAGACTGCAGCTCTGCCTCCTGGTCTCAACTCTGGGTTGTCAGGGTTTTTGTTCTATAATAAACTGGACCAAATTTCTAGAAATGAGAGCAGCTCCATCCAACATGGAATAAATGCTGTCTCTCCTAATTAGACCAGGTCTCCCCTCAGAAAGTTTTCCAGTTGTCTATGAAGCCCACTTAAAATTTAAAACAATATCCTGTAACACCCTGCAATGAAGCACTTGGGTTGAAATTTTGAATTTCCAAGTATTTCAATAAGTGCCTGATAAAGGGTTAAACTGTGACACATTGTACAATAAGACAGAGACAGAGAACCCACGCAGGCACGGGGAGAACATGCAAACTCCACACAGAAAGCTCCTGTGCCCGAGCCGGGACTCAAACCCTGAACCTTCTTTCTGTGAGGCAACAGTGCTAACCACTGCACCACCGTGCCACCCTAATTCTATTCACTATAAAATAATTATTACATTTCTTTATGATAATAATAACAATGTGTTTTCATCACTTTATTATATATTTCTTTTTTTCTTATCTTCCCTTCAATTTTCTGAGGCCCCCCCAGAGCCCCCTGCCAGCCCCCTAGGGGGCCGCAGCCCCCACTTTGAAAACCACTGCGATAAGAAACAATATCTACATATGAAATTGTTATGTTTGACTGGAGTATAGTTACTGTTAGGGCTGACTTATGCTTGCCCTTAGATATGCTGCTATAGGCTTAGACTGTTAGGGGATCTACCATGGTGCACTGGGTTTCTCTATCCTCATCCCCTCTGTACCCTCTGTCCTCCTGAACTCATTTGTGTTTGTATGACTAACTCAACCTCTTCTCCGAGCATTTGTGCTTCCCCACTTCCCAGATCCCTGGCTGATGCTACTGCTGGAGGATACAACTGAAGAGGCTCAAGCTGCCACCCTTAGTGTCAGTATTAGTAGTAGTACTAGTAGTATTCATATTGGTATTCTCAATACTATTATCAATACCCCCCCCCCCCCCAACTGGTCAAAGCAGATGCTGCGAAACAAATAAAACTGACTTGACTTGACTTGAGTTTACTGTAGTTTTTTTTTTTTTTTTTTTCTAATCTCCGCCTGTCTTTGTTGTTCTGTCTAGTTCATATCCCCTGGCTGTCCTTAATTCTCTCACAAAATAATTGTCCAGAGTTTTGAATGAAAATGGTAAATGATAAATAATGACTAGATGAATTGAATATTTCAAATTGCAAAGAGATTTTTGAAATTAAAGTGATGAAATAAATAAAGGTTCAAAGTGAACAGAACCACAGAGGAAAATGTATGATGTATCAAATGCTGTGAGGAGAATTAAGAGAAAAGCTCAAAATGTAGCAACTCAGGGCACAGGAATGTGAACAAAGTTAAACTGCTAAAACAGATTTTCTTTTTTAACCATTGTG